>NW_027506642.1:0-45816 GCF_021521415.1 Bidens hawaiensis
AGACTAATAGGCGATCCGTGTTTCCGAGTTCAATAAACGAAAAAAAAAAAAAAAAAGAAAGAGAATTATTGAGAAAAAAGAAAGTGATGGAAACAGAAAGATAATAATTAACTTCGTATTCCAAAGTTTAAAAAAAATAAGAGGATTTAAAGAATTTTAAAGAAAGTTAGAAAAAGAAAAAAAGTGAATTACTATTTTCGTTATTGTTGTCATTTACGTTTAAAAATACTTTTTTGACCATTTCTATCCTTATGGTTTCATTTTCTTTTATTTATCTCTCCACTAAGCATTAAAAACTTAGGAACGCAATTACACTTTCTATTATTTCTCATTTTCTCATTAAAAGGGAATTAGGTGGTATTTGGAATTGCTTATTTTTATTAACTTATAACTTATTAACTTTTTGAAAAGTAACAAAGTGTTTGAGATTTCTTATATTGTGAGAGGAAAAGTTCCGTAAGTTACACTTTTGTAACTTATAAACTATTGAAAAGTTATAAAGAGGTAAAATAAGAAATCCCAAACACCCCCCCTTAAAAACATTGTGAATTCATAAAAGAAGGTTACGCAATGCTTGGACTAGTGCATATAGTGATTCATATGTTCGATTTTCAAGCAACAAAAAACGATATTCTTACTTTATTGATAATTTATAGGTTGTATTTATATATATTTACTATATCAAAACAGATGTAGATTTAAACAAATATTGCAATTACACTAATAAATAAACTTCACCAAAAGTTTACTTGAGGATGTAGGTAAAAAAAAATTAGTTGATCACACGTAAATAATTTAATCCGTAGTAATCATTGATACTGCATTGCGTTATACACCTTCCTATACCTCAATATAGAATGGTTTGTTTTTAGAGTTTAGATACTTTGATGAAATTTGTGTCAATTAGTTTGAATTTGTATGTGACTTTCTAACCTTTTCTTTGAGTGTGATATTGTTGAAGAATCTATAATCATGATAAGAATAAACAAACAAAAAGAGAAAAATGACGGAATTGAAGATAAAAAGTGTATCTATTGTTGAATTGTTCATTTGTTCCTCTAAAAATAGTCTTGTACTATTACGCAACCAATTAACTTATATTAACAAAACAGTTAAATTGTGCATTTACTTCTATGCAAAAAAGTTATGATTTGATAAAGTCGAGTCAATCCTTCAATGGATAAAATTTTATAAATAAAATAGACTAATTACAAATCTTATTATACTTCCATCCATACACTCTTAATTGCATATCTATACTATATAATAAACAAAACTTTCTTATTACCACATGTTATAACCATATTAATTCCTACAAAATTTTCCATTCTCTCTCTCATATTAAATACATTTATCTTTATTATTAACTATGTTAGTTACCCGTGTAGCACACGGGTTAAAATAAGTAATTTTTTTAAAATAATAACATAATGTAAAATAAAAAAAAAATGTATCACATATATAAAGATAATATTATACGGTAAAAAAGTTATACATTACCCAATTTGAAAATAAAAAGTTGTTAGAAATTCATAAATCATAAATTATTTCTTTATTATTTTCTATATCAAAATTTAGTTGAAAATGACTACTTTTTTAAACCAACTCGTGGACCAAAAGTCATTCTAATCTTAAACTGTTTTGGCTATGAACAATGTTTGATACTTTAATCGGTTAAAGAAACCCACCCGTTTCGTATTGGTTACTTATAAAAATTTAATATTAATAACTAATGCAATATATTTCATATTAAACAAATTAACATATTTATGATGGTATTAATTCTTTTAAATTAAGATGTGATTATTAAAAATTGAAAATGGAATATTAAAAAGAAAAATGTATTTAATATGAGAGAATGGAGGGAAAATTTTGTAAGGATTAACATGGTGATGACATGTGGCATAAGAAAACCTTTATTTATTGATAAGTATAGATTATTAATAATTTTGTATTTTAAATTTTCCTTCCTATCTTTCATATTAAATACATTTTTTTTTCTTTTTAATCATTCAAACTCTTAAAAGACAAATTAACTATTGAAGTATTCTCAGTGTTTATGTTAATTTAAACAACGAGTTCTTTAACCGACTAAAATATCAAACATGGTTCAAGTCAAAACAGTTTATTATTAGAATGAGTTTCGATCCACGTGTTGGTTTAAAAAAGTAGCCATTTACAACATTTTTATAATTTCCTATTTAATCAACCCATCATTTATATTAAGTTCATTATCGTAAAATTTCACAAAAATATTAACACTATACTAAATGTTTTGTTTTTTCATGCGGTAAAGACAACTTCTTACCTTTGGAATACAAATGTTAAACGTTAGCACACTGTTAATCAGACGATAAATTGACTTTGTGTACCCTTATATTCTTCATATGGTATCTATCAGACATAAAATGATACGTTACAAGAAAGTATTAGTTTCTTGACTTTTTAAATGACCTCAAAATATAAGGTTGTTAAGTCATAGGTTAAGTCTATAAGCTGATGTTGAACTGATGCTGATTAAAATATTAATTAGAAAATTGGTCTATGCAATGAAATTAAGCTACATGTGAAAATACAATATGATAACTGTGCTATATAAGCCGAAATCATATTCGAAAATAATATTGGAACTCACAATTTTATTTTATTTTTTAATCCTACACCTTTAGATAAAAGTACTAATTTTAAATAATGAAATTTTTACTTAACTTTTGTTTGGAATGAAGATTAATAAAAGCGAAGGTCAATTACAATTGTTGGTTTGTTTTTTAGATAATTTGTTTTAACTCATGACTAGTTATTTGTTGCATTATCTAGAGTAAAAATCAGAAAAAATGTGAAATTACTAAGTTTTGAAAAAACAAATAAAGTAAAAAATAAAACTACACATATTGTGTATCAATAAATATTTAGAAATTTATAAATTTTCTATTTCCATATTATATAGTGTGTAATTTAATTATACCATATAATATATCTTTATATCCGTTGAACATATTTTTTTGTATGTCACATTATGTTATTGTTTAAATAAGTTTATTTATTTTAACTCGTGTATTACACGGGTAGCTAACCTAGTGAAGTATATATAACTGAATATATACTCCTAAATAGTGTTTGATAGGTATAATAAAAGAAAGAACAATAATGAATTATATGATAGTGACATCGTAGATATATAAACTGAATATCCGGATCATAAATGATCTAAAATAAGTGCATTGATTGAAATACGTATGATTGTTATTAGTTTTTCTTAATCAATAATATCTATGATTTAGTCATATAATATGGTTCTAACTTCTATGTGTATAACAAACCCACAAACAAATCAATATTTTATCTCGTAACAGTTTTGTTATAAATTTTTATAACATATTAGTTATCACCTATTCTTTGTTACAAATTAAAAAGAGTGGTAACATTTTGTGAATGGAGATATAATTGAATTTATCAATCCAAACTTCACGTCCCAAGCTGATGGTTAACCAACAACATCTAACCGAATTAAGCGAATCATCTTTTCCAATAATTAAACTAATCATACTGTTATAAAAGGGAATCAGTCGGTAATGAAAACTATCAAAACCAAACATTTGTTAAACATTCAGTACTAGACAATCACAGTGACGTTTATTAATAAGTAGATATGTTTATTAATAATTACATAATAAAAAGAAAAAAACAATATATAATGGAAAACTATAAAGCTAAACGCACTTACGGGCACTCATCTCAATCCCATTTCCAAATTAAAAAAAAAAAACTAAAAATGACGCTATATATATATCCCAAATAAAAGAAAACAAAAACGAACCATTATTAATCATTTAATTGCATATAAATAGCACACAATACAAGTATACAACCACTTTCTAATCCACTCTCACCATCACCTTTTTCACCATCAAACAAACCATAGCTATTCAACCACCTTCTTCAATGTCACCGTGGCACTCACCGGTGCCGTACCTCTTCGGAGGCCTTGCCGCCATGCTAGGTCTCATTGCTTTTGCGCTCTTGATCCTCGCTTGCTCCTACTGGAAGATCTCCACCAACGGCGACGGTGACCTTGAGTCCGGAGACGGAGACTCCAAAGCTGATAATAATAGTAACAATAACAAAGAGCTGTTGGAAAATTTGTTACGTGTGCATTAGTAGGTTGTTATGACACAACAAATGCACACTAATAGACATTGATGAATGAGATATCGATGTGTGATTGTGTGTAATTGAAAGAAAATACTATAGTGGTGTATCCCACATTGGTGGGATGGAGAACTTGTACCTTGTTTTCCTCTATAAATAGAGAGGTAAACTAAATTGCAACACACACCAAACCTTACACACAACACAAGCATTGTTGCAAGGTTTTTCCAACTTCTTCTTCTTCTACATTTCTGGTTTCTTTTATTCGAACCTTTTTTAGGTTTATGATTAACTCCGGCAGTACTACTGCTCCGGCTGTTGTACCCTGGGAAACAACGAGTTCTCTTGGGAGACTCGAAATATTGTTTTAAGAGCCCTGTGTTTAACACGATCCTCAGCCAAACCGTTTACATTTTTTTTGTATTGTATTTGGTTTATTCTTTGATTCTGTATTGTATTTCAGATTCTTGTATTGTATTGTATGAGTAATAAAACTGTTTGTTAATTTTCTGTTTATTTACTCAATTCACAAATTCGGTTCCTACAATCTTAAAACAATATTCTTAAAACCGTTTCGTGAAAACTTTGTTTAAATTTTCAGAAACTATTCTGTTTTGATCCAAACCAGTTTTGTTTCAAAATAGTATATGTTTTAAAAACAGTTTTTCTTTTCTATTTTGGTCTCAGAATCAAGAATTGGATCTTCAAAGTTGGACTTAGACAGATTCGTTCTTGGTTTAGCATTCTGAAATCAGAAAAGGCTCCTTTTTTGGGTTGTTTTTGGCTATCTCGCACGAGATAAAGCTATCTCGCACGGGATAAATTTATCTCGCAAATTTCAGAATTTTCAGAATTTTTTTTCTAAGTTACTAACTTGGTCTGTTTTCTGTGTTTAAGAATGACAGGACCAACCCCAAACACTTCTAATGCTACCCCTGCTGTCCATTTGACCCCAGCCAATGTGGGAGCGACCACAATGGCTAACCATGCTGAAAAACCCGAAAAGTTCACGGGTGTCCACTTTAAGAGGGTGGCAGCAGAAAATGTTTTTCTACTTGAAAACCTTGAACTTAGCACAGTTCTTGGAGAAAACAGCCCCCATACCTACTGCCCAAGATGATGCCCAAAGTGTGAGTGCTTTGGACACTTGGAAACATTCTGAATTTCTATGTCGCAATTACGTGCTCAATGGTTTGGTGGATCCATTGTATAACGTCTATTGTGAGATAAAGACTGCCAAAGAACTATGGGAGTCTTTAGACAAGAAGTATAAAACCGAAGATGCGGGAACAAAGAAATTTGTTGTGGCCCGTTTTTTGGACTTTAAAATGGTTGACTCAAAGACTGTGATCACCTAAGTCCAAGAACTACAAGTTATACTTCATGAAATTCATGTCGAGGGTATGACACTTAGTGAAACGTTCCAAATTGCAGCCATAATTGAAAAGTTGCCTCCTAGTTGGGTTGAGTTTAAGAATTATCTTAAGCACAAACGAAAGGAGATGACTATTGATGAATTAATTGTTCATCTTCGAATTGAGGAAGACAATAAAACGGCTCAAAAATCAGCTCGTGTGGAGCCAATGGCTAAGGCCAACATGGTTGAACTTGGACAATCTTCTAAGGGGGGGGGGGGGCATAAGGGTAAGGGTAAAATTGATAAGGGAAAGGGAAAGGTGAACCTTGGACCGAAGAAGGAGGTTGCGAAAAAGAAACCTCAATCTTCAAACTTCCAAGGTGTTTGTAACAATTGTACCTTGACTCCTCGATACTCAATCAAATCCTCTTCGTTGACGATTGAATTCAGTTCTCTAGTCTCATATTTAGTAAGTCCCGAGCTCTTTCTTATATATCGAGGATCATCGAAATAAGCAAGAATACTATTTCTACGGAGAATACCATTTTTGGGGATTTCAATTGCTATACCTGAAGAAGGTATTAGTTGGTTCTCGCCTTCTTGAATCGAGTCGAGTGGGATGATGACTCTATTTCTTCTCCTCTTTGCCAATAAATCAGAATTTCCCTCGAGAATACCCGGATATCTGAGATTACAACGACCAGTACATGTCATTCGATTCAGTTCTGAATAATAAGGAATCCTATCTCCTTTTTATTTTTACCAGAAAAATACGAACTAAAAAATTTGTGTCTCGCTTGATTATTAGTTACTGAGGGGTTAGAAATGTATCTTCGCTTAACAGAAAGAAAATAAGCGTTCATTTGATCTTGATCCTTGTGGATCGAACAGGGGCCTAGACTAGCTCTCCAGGGCTCCCCTAATAATATCCATAAATGACTTGTTTTTGGTAAGAGATGAATATTGCCATATGTAAATTCAGGGGCATGGTACACATCAGTATTCCAGTGCATTTCGCCTTCTAAGTCAGAATAAATATGTTTTCGAACCTTTTCTTTCAAATTCAAAGTGGATGTTCTCGTGCGAATCTCAGCAATGACTTGTTCTGATTCTACGTATTGATCGTTTTGAACTAAAAGAAAACTTTTGGGCGGAATACACACATTGTGTATAATATCTTCACTCTTAATATGCGAACCAATGCAAGAAGAGCGTGAGCGTGCGCATATTGTGGATGAAAATGGTGAACCGTTGGTGGCAATGATCACCGAGCTCTCGGCAATGATTGAATAAATCAATCTTGTGGGGGACAAACCGCAAGGATGGTTCATTGATACGGGTGCGACCCGTCATGTGTGTGGTGACAAGACCCTCTTTAGCACCTTTAAGGAGGCTGCTAGTGATGCTAAGTTGTTTATGGGGAATCAAGCAACGGCCGACATCAAGGGTGAAGGGAATATGATCTTGAAGATGACTTCGGGAAAAGAGCTTACTTTGAGTAACACTTCGTATGTGCCCGAAATTCGTAAGAATTTGGTTTCGGGTTGGTTGTTTAATAAGTTTGGTTTTCGTTTAGTGTTTGAGTCGGAAAAGTTTGTCTTGACTAAGCGTGGAATGTATGTTGGTAAGGGCTATGCCCTCAATGGTATGTTTAAACTTGATGTAACCGTGATTGGAAATGAAATGAATAAGGCATCTACTTCTGCTTATATTATTGAGTCTTTAAATTCAAATGTTTGGCATGGTAGATTAGGACATGTAAATTTCAATTCACTTCGTCGTTTAATTAAATTAAAAAGCATACCAACATTCCACATTGATACAAACTCGAAATGCGAAACATGTGTTGAATCCAAACTTACAAGATCATCCTTCAAATCGGTTGAAAGAATAACTGAAACACTTGATTTAATTCACACCGATGTGTGCGATTTAAAAATGTGCCCAACAAGAGGGGGAAACAAATATTTCATCACGTTTATTGATGATTGCTCAAAATATTTCTATGTATATTTATTTAAAAGTAAAGATGAAGCAATAGAAAAATTTATCTTGTTTAAAAATAAAGTTGAGTTACAACTTAACAAGAAAATTAAACGTGTGAGAAGCGATCGAGGAGGTGAATACGTTTCACCATTTGCGGATTTATGCGCACAAAGTGGCATAATACATGAATTGACCGCTACTTATTCTCCACAATCAAATGGCACAGCGGAACGAAAGAACCGTACATTGAAAAAGATGATGAATGCCATGTTGGTTAATTCTGGGGTGAGCCATGACATGTGGGGGGATGCCATTTTAACGGCAAATTATCTTTTAAATAAGATACCTCTCAAGAATAGGGACGAGACTCCTTACAAGTTATGGAAGGGAAGAGAACCTTCGTACAAATACATGAAAGTGTGGGGGTGCCTAGCTAAAGTCACTGTACCACCTCCTAAGGCTCTTAGGATTGGTTTTAAAACTGTTGATTGCATTTTCATTGGATATGCTCACAATAGTAGTGCACATCGGTTTTTGGTACATGAATCCAAAAATCCAAATGTACACGTAAACACTTTCATGGAGGCGAGCCCCAATACTGTCTCGTATTTTGAGCACGTGTTTCCTAAGTTAGGACACACACATGAGGCCTCATCATCACGGGCGAATGATGTAGGTGCAAGCTCGTCAACACAAAATGACGACTTGGTTCATGAAGGAACACATGAACGGCCCGAGACTGAGGATGGTGATTTAAGACGAAGCAAAAGACAAAAGGTTGCAAAATCCTTTGGTCCTGACTTCGTAAGCTTTATGGTTGAAGGTGAACCTAATACCTACCATGAAGCGGTGACCTCACCTGAAGGACCTCAATGGAAAGAAGCAATCAAGAATGAAATTGATTCGATCTTACAAAATCATACTTGGGAATTGGTAGATCTTTCAATTGGTTGCAAACCACTTGGATATCGTTGGATATTCAAAAAGAAGATGAAAGCCGATGGAAGTATTGATAAATACAAGGCGAGGCTAGTGATCAAATGTTTTAGATAAAAGGAAGGTCTAGACTATTTTGATACTTACTCACCTGTAACACGTATAACCTCTATAAGGTTGGTGCTTGCAATAGCGTCTTTACGAAGTTTGGAAGTGCACCAAATGGATGTAAAAACGGCTTTTCTAAATGGTGATTTGGAAGAAGAGATATACATGGAGCAACCTGAGGGTTTCTCCGCCCCTGGTCAAAAGGGTAAAGTATGCAAACTCATCAAGTCTTTGTATGGCTTGAAGCAAGCTCCAAAACAATGGCACCAAAAGTTTGACCAAGTCATGATTGGCAATGGTTTCAAAATTAATGAGTGTGATAAATGTGTTTATGTTAAAAACACAAATTGAGGTTATGTTATTTTATGTCTTTATGTGGATGACATGCTTATCATTGGGAGTAATGATAAAATGGTTCAATCTACAAAAGACATGTAAAAGGCACGATTTGACATGAAAGACATGGGTTTAGTTGATACTATTCTTGGAATAAAAATAATTAAAACCAAATAAGGTCTTACTTTGAGTCAAGCACACTATGTCGACAAGATTCTTGAAAAATTCAACAAGGAAGACAAGCGAGTGGCTCGTTCTCCTGTTGACACTACTCTACATCTATGTAAAAATAGAGCTGAGCCGGTTGCTCAATTAGAGTATTTAAGAATCATTGGAAGTCAATGTATCTCATGACATATACGAGACCCGATTTAGCATACGCGGTGAGTAGGCTAAGTAGATATACTAGCAACCCAAGTGTTCAACATTGGAAAGCTATTATAAGGGTGCTTAGGTATATAAGATACACAAGAGACTATGGTTTGCATTATACCAACCATCCAGCTGTGATCGAAGGGTATACTGATGCGAACTGGATTTCGGATATGAAAGATTCCAAATCAATAAGTGGGTACGTGTTCCTACTTGGTGGGGCAGCAATATCTTGGAAATCATCCAAACAAACTGTAATTGCTAGATCCACAATGGAGTCCGAATTCATTGCCTTAGACAAATCTGGGGAAGAGACAGAATGGTTACGTCAATTCGTGGAAGATATTCCACAATGGCCAAAGCCGTTGTCGGCAATTTTCATACATTGTGACAGTGAGTCTGCAATTGGTAGATCTCAACGTTCAATGTATAATGGGAAATCAAGGCATATGAGACGTAGACATAACACGATACGACAACTACTGTCAACGGGTGTTATCACGATTGACCATGTGAGGTCAGAAGATAACATTGCAGACCCGTTAACAAAAGGCTTAAGCACAGATAAATTTTATAAGTTGTCGAGAGGAATGGGACTAAAGCCCGCGATAAAGGAAGTATGAGGGAAACCTAACTTAGCAGACTGGAGATCCCAAGAGCTAAGTTCAATAGGCAAACTTAATCATATGACCAGAGGCAGTCACTGTGGGGGAGTACCCCAAAACCAAAGGGAGTCTTGAACTTCCTAGTCCTTTCTCCTAGGGGAGTACCCTAAAACCAGTGACATTTGGGAGATGTTAAGCATATTAAGGTTAAGTGAAATAACCATGATGCTTTTAATGATTCATGGGAATCACCTATGTTAGAGAGAAGTGTGGTCGCTTCGAATGGAATTGTGGGGAGGCGCAATTTCCTAGAGCTCTCGCAGAACCAGGACCGTGATCCATGACCATAACGTACACAAGAATGAGGGGTTGACCAAACCAAGGAGAGTATTGTGTGAAGGCATATTGTCGTCTACACAAATGGGGGTCTGTTCAAAGTCATCGCGACTACAAACCGCTAGGAGGCTAAGTATGCTTCACAACGGAAGGTTCAAAGGGTAACACCTACCTATCTGGCAATACTCAACTGCTGAAACTTACTTAGAAGAATCGATTTCCATTCATGTGGGGGATTGTTGGAAAATTTGTTACGTGTGCATTAGTGGGTTGTTATGACACAAGAAATGCACACTAATAGACATTGATGAATGAGATATCGATGTGTGATTGTGTGTATTTAAAAGAAAATACTATAGTGGTGTATCCCACATTGGTGGAATGGAGAACTTGAGCCTTGTTTTTCCTCTATAAATAGAGAGGTAAACTAAATTGCAACACACACCAAACCTTACACACAACACAAGCATTGTTGCAAGGTTTTTCTAACTTCTTCTTCTTCTACATTTCTGGTTTCTTTTATTCGAACCTTTTTCAGGTTTACGGTTAACTCCGGTAGTACTACTGCTCTGGCTGTTGTACCCTGGGAAACAACGAGTTCTTTTGGGAGACTCGAAATATTGTTTTAAGGGCCCCGTGTTCAACACGATCCTCAGCCAAACCGTTTATATTTTTTTTGTATTGTATTTGGTTTATTTCTTTGATTCTGTATTGTATTTCAGATTCTTGTATTGTATTGTATGAGTAATAAAACTGTTTGTTAATTTTCTATTTATTTACTCAATTCACGAATTTGGTTCCTACAAGAGCCACATGTTTATGAAGACAAGTATGTTGTAATCATGGCTGGAGATGTGAAGCCTACATTTTTGGCGACGGCAAGTTCGAGCCGTACGTCGTCATTTGGTAGCTGTAGTTGCCAGAGTGATTCGACGGACGTTTCGTCGTTGCCGGAGGAGGAAAAACAAGGGAGTTGGGATCAGGTGCAGGTGAGGAGTACCGAGAACGTTGAGACTGCACGACATCTGTCATAAGGATTGTTTGATAGCCTCTTAGTGATTTCATTAAAAGAATATCTTTAAATCAATAGGATATAGATTATACTTGCTTCACCGTAAAGACATTTTTATTGGTTTATGAATCTTTTCTGATGGTTAAATTTTAGAGATGATTATACCTACACAATATTTCCAAATAGTCACTTCTTTTTTTTTTAATATTCTTTTTTATTTTCCTTTGGGAAATGAATTGTGGAAGCCGTTATCAATGGTGAAGATTAAGCTATTGATTGAGGATTCATAGTACATAGCGTACTGACGCTGCTAGATGATCATAGAGCCCCATCTCACTGATTTTGAGAAGAAAATGAAATTGCTTCATTTTTTCCGCGTATTATGATTTTGGCCGGTTAAATTTCTCTATTGTTATTTTTTTACTTATTTTTGTATTTGTAAAAGATTTTAACATAATGTTTTTTTTCGAACTGTGAACTTTTATAGACAACACCAACAAACCAAAAACACCCACGGGCTGCCTCCACAAGTCGGAGGGCAACCCCTAAAACCGAAGGATTACATAAAGTCAAATTTACACCAATTCAATCAATTTAAAAAACTATGTTTAGACCTATACTTAAACCAAAGGAAGCCTTTAGCCTTAATATATTAACATAATGTACTTCTCTCTTTTATTTAAAAGTTATTTTTATATATTATTTTCAAATCAGTTTTTGTTCTTTGTTGGCACACAATAATATAACATTGATAAGTGTGTTTAGAATCGAGTGACCTTTTTTACTGGACTTTAATTGAAAGACACGTTCTTCTTCTAATAGATAGATATACCAGCTATAAAATAATCGTTTTGGTTAACTGATTTATCTCGGAAGAATTGAAGGGGTTTATTTTGAAAGCATGCTTATTTATTTTAGTGATTTGGTGTATTTGGTGGTTGTATATATAGCTAGTCTTGTTGTACCGTTGCATATATAATATTAGGATGACAAAACAAATTCAAATGAGTTGCTTTGAGTTAATATGAATAATTTTTGAAATTAGAATGAGTTAGGATGGATTAAAATTTTTTTCCAAAGAGGTCAAGATATGTTAGAGAAATACTAGTGACTTTTGGTCATGAGTTCATTTTGGTTTTGCTTATGAGTTAAAATGAACTAAAACAAGCTCCTTCAAATTTTATTTTAAACAAAACCAGAAAAACCGAATAGTAACCGAGAACTCGAAACCGAATAGATACCAAAACCGAACGAAATGAAAAAAAACGAACTGAAAAAAACCAAAAAAATCGAACCAGAACCAATACAAAACCGGTTTTTTTATTTTTTATTATTTTTTTTAATAAACGAGGATGACGGCGGAAACTTTTTAGTTTTTTTTACATTTTGCGTTTTGATTTATATGTTAAGTTTTTATTTTTTTTATTAACTTTTTTGATTTTTTTAGGGGTTTTTGAAACCCTTTGTATTTTAACATTTACTTGGGTCAAGATGAGTTAACTTTACCCGTCTTGACTCATACCCATCCTAACCCTCTATTTTAAAAATCCATCCTCACCCATAGCTATTCTAACTCATCACCCATATCCAGCCCAGCCCACTCATACTGCCACCTCTATATAATATACTATTTAGTTGGTCGTTCCAAAAGAAAAAAAGGAATATTAATTAGATATTAACAAGATCTTATCTTAAATCTAATCTTTAAAATATGTCGTTAGAATATTGAAACTCACAGTCTATGAAGAAAGCATATAAGATTCGAAAAAAGAAAACGAATTACTCGTTGAAACCCATTCGTAATTACTGACAAATCTGTCACACTCCGACCGACAAAGAATTATGTGTCGGGGCTCGATGTTGGTTATTCATGGCACGCAACACTATTAAAGTGATAATAATATAATATAAATAATATTCATATTATTGAAATCTTTGTCACAAGTTACACATAGGAAATATAAATGAAATAAACTAAACAAAGCTAGACAAACAGTTCGGTAATTATGAAATATCCTAAAGGTCGAACGATGTGATCTTCCATTTTGCAATACATCAACCTGTAGCATATATGAAAATAATGTTTTGTCAACAAAATTGTTGATAAGAATACAAAATTTTTAATATATATATATAATAATAATAATAATAATAATAATAATAATAATAATAATAATAAATAGGGGACGGATCTTGCGAGAAGTGATATTATAGCGAGAAATGCGAGAAGTGAAGGTATAACTCCATTAATCCATAATTTCACTCCCTTTCATATGATGTTACATACATATATGTAGGTTGGTTGTATTTATGTCTTAATTACACATTCAAACTTACCTACAAACATATAAATGTACCGAGCCACATTCAAACCTATGTACCTACACATATACAAATATACATACACATATACAAACATACGTACCTACACACATACATATACACCTACACAACACACCTATACATAAAAAATGAAGTGGAATTAGGGATTAATGGAGTTACACCTTCACTTCTCACACTTCTCGCTGTAAAAAAACTTCTAAAATGATCCAATACCATAATATATATATATATGTGTATATATATATGTAAGAAGTGAGTTATTTGTAAGAAGTGTGAGAAGTAATATCGAGCGTTGGATGTGATCATCTGATAGTGGATATTGTCAACGTGTTTTTTGTTTGGTGTGTTTTATTTTTTTAAGGGTAAAAAACACTTCTTACACTTCTTAGGATAGTTTTACTTCTTATTTTAACCTTGCTATATATATATATATATATGAGAAAAATACAATTTTCATGTAAATGAGGAACATCGCAACCATAAATGAATACGAAAAATAAATAATTAGCACCCTTTCTTTTTCACGTAAAACCAAATTACTAAAGTAAACGTATGATCATACTATATGAGGCTACTAAAGCTAACACAAAGTCTGTTTTACTTGGCTTCATGGGCCTAGACGTGTAACCAATTATTACATGTTTTAAAAGATTAATTATAGTATTGGCTGTAATGCGGAAGTCTTTTCATTAAAATATTATTATATTCAAAGCTTCGGGAATTAAATACCCGTATTGTCTTACAAAGAAGTTTAATTTGAAACACGATAATTTACATCATTTTACATTATTAAAATATTTCTGAGTCATCATACCATATAATGGCTATGCCACCATCTTCTATTCTCTATTCCCCAGTACCTATATAACAATTTATAAAATGCATCAGCAACACTTGCTTATGAACACGTTGACTCTAAAACATTTTATATACTTAATGATTCCCTATAGGTATTTTGTGACTCCACCCGTCATGGCTAAATAAATAATCAAAATCTGAAATTCTGAATTACTATTATAAACTTAAGCTCAACTCGAAATCGCTCAACAAACACCGTAGAGTTCGAGTACTTAGAAACTACCAATATACCCAAGACCATTCCACATGTGGGTATAACTTAGACCCGACTCGTCATGGCGGAGGAACGACCAAGCGCAGTGCGGTGTGCCCGTCCGACTTCCAGCATATGTAAGGATCCAGACAAATGTATAATATAACCTAAGGGTCAACGATTACTTTTGCTTATAAAGTTTTAGAATTTCTTGGTCCCATGTAAATTGTTAATGACTTGATTTTAAGAATTATTAAAGTATGAAGTTTGAGTGTATTCACCTTTTTTATGATCGGTTTTATGTACTGATTTATGCCGGTGCTTTACCTCGGACCTACAGTATGAGAATAACTTTTGTAAACAACTAGATCAATGATTTAGCTTCAGACCTTTAGTATGTTTTGCATAGCTTTAAACCTTGGTTAATCTTTTGTTTGCATAAACATTTAGACCTTTATTCTTTCTGTTTATTTATCAATTATGTGTTACATTTTTCATCACGAAGAAACATCTATTTTAGATTTCTTCATCAATAAGAAACGTCAATTTGACTTTACCACTTGTATGTAAAATTTTATGTTTCTTAATTATAAAGGAACATTATTTTTGCAATACATATTGTATATGAAAAGCTTATGCATGCTTAGAGTTACTCAAGGTTTAGGCTATACCCCGACTAGGGTCTAAGCTATATAGTAAAATAACTTAAGGGGAACCCATAGCTTACACAGGTACTTGGAGTTTAACACCTAAGGTTGATTGGAAAACACTTCTGCTCTTCCTTGCGTATCAAGGTTTAAACCGACGTAACTTTAAGGCTCGGCTCGTCGTCACACCATTCAATGTTTTGCACTTATGAGTGTCTTTATAAGGTGTTTTGGGAATGAGTTTGCAAAGAGGCGTGCTCCCCCTTTTACTAGTAGATTTTGGAATCCGCCGTGTATTGTGATGGCTTAAAAGATAGGTTGTCGCCTAACGCAACGATCTTGTAATCTCGGGTGCTGCCACGTGGCGACACGTGGCATGTCTAGTTGTGCCACATGTTGACATGTGGTTTTACACGTGCCACTAATTACTTAACAAGGTTATCACGTATAGCGATGGCCCAATGGGTGTGGCTATCGCATAGCGCGACACCACCCATTTATTGGATTTTGCGAGAATTTATCGGGTATCGCGATGAGTTTGTTCTTAGCTTGTCTTTAGCACGATGGGTGGCCAAACTCAGTTTTCTCTTTTGGTTCTTCATCTTTCATAAGTTGATAAAATTGACCCGAAACTTTCATGATGTTACATAGTCACATAATCATATGAATTCATGAGATATAAATATTAAGCACACAACAACTACATAAATACATGATGTTGAATTGCAGTTTGAGAAATCGAGACAAAAACGTAAGTAAATTTAATAGTGTATACAACATACCCCAAAAATATGAGAAAAAGGGGTGTGTAAACTCCACTTGGTAAAGTAAGCATAAGAGATGAATGAAAGCGAACAAGTGAGAAAACCGGTCAAGTTTGGTTCAATGAGTGATCCACGATTATAAAAATAAACTAGGTTCAGTAGAGTTCGAATGAAAGGTAAAATCTAGTAGAGAAATCCATAGTTCGGTTCATGATTTAAGAGTTTTGGTGGTTTTAAACACACACACATGCGCGCGCGTGCACACACACACATATATATGGGAAGATTCATATACATTTTAATATTAACATGAGAACGTATGAACCAATACCAATTTAAAAAAAAGGAGAACGTAAGAAACATTACCAACTACAATAGCAATCTACATAGACAATTATTTATAATAACAAAGAAAAAAACCTAAAAATTATAACAAAAGGATCATAATTAAGAACAAAATAATAATAGCAAATACTTATAACATGAAAAAAAAATCTAATAATAACAACAAAATATAAACAACAAATACTCTTAATGTCTCATAATCGAATATTAGCAAATACGAACAAAAAATAACAGCAAACACTTATAAAAATAAACCTAATAATGACAGCGAATTGGTTCTCACTTTTTTCATGTTAAGAATAAAATGTATTTGATCATGTTTTATATATATTACTCTAATTCATGATTTTTGGTCGTTGTAGTTCTAGTTTGTTATGTTTTGGGTTTTAAATAAAAGGAACGGTTATAATAAGCTTTAGTCAATATTAATGTGTTCGGCTTGTTTTAGAATAACGAACCAATTTTTTAAAAGAAATAAAAAAGTAGTTAAGCCGGTGGTTTGGTTTTGTCGGACACAAACATGGGGTTGAGTCAGGTTTGTCTCCAACAAATTTGTAATGCTAAAAGAATCATGAAATGTTAATTAAAAACCATATTTTTAATTAGTTTGTTTGATGACATACCAAAACTCGAACACAAACCTTTCTAACGAGTCAAATATAAAATTGAAGTACTACCACCTTTGTCAATTAGGTTTGACAACATGGTGATGATCAATTCAAGGTTATGTGCAGAAAAAAATGATAAATTACCTAGGGTGGTATAAGAAAGATGATCTTGAGGACAGGCAGTTTTGACTTTAGATGGTCAAAGATGGCTAGAACACTAAAATGAAGAGCAAGTTGAAATTGAGAGTGAGTTTGAGTGTGGCAAAATGTTTGGTGAAGTTGGAGCATATATATTTATAATGAGAATTTCGTTAGTAACAATAGTTGACCTAATTAATTGGTCAAACAAGTTATAAATCAAGTCTTAAGCTAAAATAATGAAGGAATTGAATATTTTGACAAAATTTGATGAGATCATTGATGTTATAACGCAGGGAAAAGGTCTAGGTACATGGAGAAACGTCCATGCAAGTTAAAAGGCATGAAATTTGGCGAAAAAAGGGCAAAAGGGAGACTAGCCAAACAATGAGATCAATTCCGGTTACACTAGGCTTGCGTCGCATGTCGTGAACGGCTTAGACCCTAAGTTTCGTGACACACACCCAAATGGGTCATGCATGATCCCTAAGATTTTTGCGTATTGCGAAGGTAAGGAGAGAGATCCTAATTCGCGACATGCGATGGACAAAAGAAACATAAATTTTAGGTTTTGACACTCTTCACCTTTGAACTTTGATTAAATGAAATTTGAATATAATAAAATGCATAAAATGGAGTTTGCGATCGAGTTAATAACATCATAAACACCATCAATATAAATTATGGTCATAAATCATAAACATGAATCATAAATGACATGGAATTCAATATTTCATTAATAATGTGAATCTAAATTATATCGAAATTTTAAAACTGGTCGGGTTCCGGGTTTGAAGGTAATTACTGACAAATCACTAACATATATTAAATGTTAGACTTCGATTCGGATTTCGCTCCACGCATTCTAATCATTGTTAGCTAGGTGAGTGCAACTTTGCGATGGAGAGTGTCGACAATGCACAAAGTTTTGAAGTTAAGATTCTAAATGAGATTTATTTCAAAGGCTTTTTGATCATTATTGGGTGGGACAAAATGTGAAGACAAATCGGCATTTTATCCATCCCTAAAAATTATTATACATACACCCAAGACCTCTATCATGAAAGTCACCACTATACGTATTGGTTATAAAAGTGTTTTTAATTAGACAAATATTTTGATTGTAACAAGAGCTTATTTTCTTAAAAAATATAGGAGGATTTAAACAAAAATTAATTGTTTTGTAGGAAGACTTAAAATAAAACACGCATGTAAATAGTACATTATACCATGTAATATGATATTATATATATTTTTAACACACTATAGATCTAAACCATCAAATACTTTGATCCTTGATCAGGACTTCTATTCTTATGCTTTTAGAAAAACTAGCTTGGTGCCCGCGCGATGCGGCGAGGTACACGCTCAAACACGACATCGAACGCATAAGCGGTGACCTCACTATAGTACGCACGTAGCCTGACTATAGTTGCATGTAATACGGCGTCGGACATGTAACCATTCGTCGGTGAACGGGTAACTCAGTCTGAAACATGACCCAAGCCCACCAGACCCGTTGTGGCCCTAATTGCATGTCACGTAACATGTTATTTTTTAAATTTCTAAAAAGTATAACAATACTATACTCAAATTAAAGAGAATAAAATGTTAGTTTTTACGGTGTAATTTTTTTTAAAAAAAATATTAACATTTAAAAAAGTTATGGTCGTTAAAACTTCGTGGGATTTTTGGTTTAGAATAAGAGGGTTAATATGCAACTATATAATAATTTAACAAAACTTACCCTTAAGTTTAAAGACCATAATTGTAAGTATGTTTTAAACTAAATTGTTAAATTGTAACCATACATAATTATAGTAAGCAAAGACTATACTACCCCCTAGATTTTCAAAATTGATTGCATTAGTGATTATACTTTAAGCAAGCAATAGTGATTGTACATCTTAAAATTTAAGAGTTCCTTCACTCATGCATTATATATAGTATAGATATGTATATTTACAATAACGCTACCCACACTTAAATAATAACTTTGTTTTATTAAACATGAAACGAAAAACAACTTTTTTCTCGTTATAGAAAACCATTTACCAAAGTAGTAGTGTTGGCATTTGTCAATAAAGCTCCGTAGGTGACACTAGGTGAAACATTCGTCCCTGAAATTGGCATGAACTTTTGAAAAATTTCTTCAAAGATCTCTTGATAAGTTACATTGATAGCTCATCAATAAATTATTTATCAAACATGTTTTCAACGGAGTATCACCGACAATACCCGAGGAAGATTTCTTTCAGTCACTAGGATCCCTGAGTTTTGTCCTTCACCTGAACAATTGGCCTAAATGCCCACGAATTAACCCACGGTGCAATCAGACATCTGTGGCTTCCTCGTATGTGCTCTTTCGTGACATGCCTTCCGATATGTCCTAAATGCGAAGAAAATATAAAACTTACAAAGTCATTAACTATAACTTGAAAATTATTATTTTTTTTTATGAAAAGCAATAAATTAAGTAATTGTTTAAACCCAATTAATAATGTGTTTTCATTAATATATTGTTAAACTCTAGCTTAATTACTTAAAAATAGTATTCTATTTATAATTGAAAATGAAACATTTTTTTATAAACTTTGATCCAAAATCAGATACAATAATTATAAATGATTGAAAGCAAATGCAAAACAATAGGAATACAACTCAAAATCACACCATTTCTTTCTTCTATAAATTATAAGGTGACATAAAACCAGCACCTAATCCACTACTCTCCTAAAAACAGCTGCTTTAAACCAATCAATTAACCACTCACCCACTTATACCCATTTTCATCTCTCTTTCTACTTACTTCAACAAATTAAAGATGTCTATGCATATGCAATCAACTTCTTCCATGTCCCCCTCATCGCCCATATCTTCTCAACGATCACCCTGGCATTCACCGCTCCCGTATCTATTCGGAGGCCTAGCCGCCATGCTTGGTCTCATTGCGTTTGCTCTCTTACTTCTCGCTTGCTCATATTGGAAGCTCTCTGGTCATCTGGACAACCGCCCCGAGGGGGAAAGAGACGTTGAATCAGGCGATGGGGACAACAAATCCAACGACAAGACACCCGCGGTTTTCGAAGAGAAGTATCTTGTTATTATGGCCGGGCAAGTGAACCCGACGTTTTTGGCGACTCCAGTATCAAGCAGAGCGTCTTCTTTTGGTAGCAGTAGTAGTTGCAGGAGCAATTCAACAGTCATATCATCGACGTTAGAGATGGACAACCAAGAGAATTGATAAGTTGGTAGCAGGTGCATGTTTTATAGCAGACACTCCAACTCTCTTCATGATTTTTAAGTTCTCCTTAGAGTTGGTTCTCTATTGTACATAAAATTAATCATGGGAAAGTTTGTAGCTGTGTGAACCAATTTTTACTGTTTTTCCATTACGCCATGTTTAGTTTTTTTTTATTTGATCAATGGAAGAAAAATTACACCGTGAAAACAAATTATTGGTTTACAGTTAACATAATATAGTCAGATTTTGTTGGCAATCTTTACATGTTTTAAAGGTTTATGTATGTACTTTCCTGGTGAAAAGAATGAATGCATGAATGGGACATTGGGAAAAGGAGGAGGTTGTGATTAGCTAATGAATAGTATAGTGGTACCTAAGTGTTGAAATGATGTTCGTTTTAAAATTTTAAGTCTCATTGTAAACAAAAGGTCTAGATTTGGAAGTTGTTATTTACATATCTATTCATTATTATACTTTGGTTATTGAAGGATGGTGTACATTTTAATTGAAGCTAAAGTTCAAGAAACAAATATATAGCTAGATGTGAGAGATACTTTTCATGAAGATACTAGTGTATTAAGATGTGGATGAAGCATGAAGATATTCTATGAAAAGTTATAAATAATTTCAATATGTTGTGTGTGCTAATGTAGCATTGGTTAGGACTTATGAGAATCTCGGCAACGCCATTGTCATCACAATAGGCGTTAGTTAGGGGTGTTAATTGTTAAAACTGAAAGCACATGGAAACCGAGAAAAAAGCGCACGCAAATAAGTTTGATCAACTTTTGATTTTTCATTAACTTAAATAAGAATGGAGATTACAAATACTTAAATAGACTAAAAATCGCTATGGCCTGATTTTTCATTAACGTGATCGACTCTTTCAGTTTTTCATCAACTTAAATAAGAATGGAGATAACAAATACTTCGATTTTCAAGGAACTAAACCTAACTTGAAACGAAATCAAAAACAAAAGAACATATAAAATTAACATAATTAAAGATAAATATATATAAAACT
This sequence comes from Bidens hawaiensis, assembly GCF_021521415.1. Taxonomy (NCBI): domain Eukaryota; kingdom Viridiplantae; phylum Streptophyta; class Magnoliopsida; order Asterales; family Asteraceae; genus Bidens; species Bidens hawaiensis. The sequence goes on from NW_027506642.1 coordinate 21,362, forward strand.
AAATACTTGATCACTATGTAAAGGGATTTATCTCTTTAGCCCCTTGTATATTAATCTCCTCCAAATCGTCTCTTGGAGATCGAATAGTATCACCCTTTTTGCCCAAATCTAACTGGTATTGCTAATTTCACACTCCCTTTTAATACCGAGTTGGTTCATTAATTCCAATGATCGAACACATCTAATCAAGCTTTGCCTTTGCAATTCCCTTTATCAACATGTCTGCCAGTTGCTCGTTTATTTTCACATATTCCAACTTTATTTTGCTTTTAAATACCTTCTCCCAGAGAAAATGATTGTGCCCTTTAAAATGTTTTGTTAATACATGGATTGTTAGATTTTCGCCGACTGTATACCCGACTTATTATCATGCCTTAGTCTCACCCTATAGTCAACATCTTTGTTCAATTCTTTCAACATATGGACTAACAAAACTAACTCTTGTGCCGTGACGGGCAAAGCTCGATATTTTTTGCTTTCATAGTATACAAGGAGACCGTTAGGCAATTTCTAATATTTTTACATTCTCTTTTTTCGATCATCTAACAAAACAAATATTGACCAATTTATAATTAATAAATAGAATTCATAATTCAAAAACAAAAATATGAGAATTCTATTTTGAATACTTGAAATTTTTAATTCGTTTATGAGTGTTTAGTTAAAGTAAGAATTGGTTTTAGGTAAACTAATAATTACTTATGGTCCAACCATCTGCTGCTAAGTTAAAGTAAGAATTCCTTTTGCAAGGTGTGATTCCTTTTAAGGTTAATCAATTCGGAAAACATTCCCGGGTGTGACCTGCAACCACTTGGGTCTCCCCTGTAGCCACATCACAATAACCAATCAGTTCAATTTGTTGCTCCCTCTTAAACTCAACACCCATTCATGATGGTCGGGTATTTTGTATATATATATATATTAGTGTATTAATTATGTAGTTTTATTGAATATATTGTTAGAACTTTGGTACTTCATACATGCTTTTGTATTTCAGGTCATTGATCGTTAAAGATGCTAAATTGAAGACTTGTACGAGCATGGAATGATATATCGGGAAGACCGTAGCATGATTTGATGTCTTGGGAAGTGTTACAAGGATTCGGGAAGAATATGGATAAGAAATCATAAGCCAATGCTAAAACTGAACAATATGGGTTGACAAAACGCGACCAAGAAGTAAAACAGGCATATCCTGGGCTAGAAAATGAGTTACGGGAGCCATAATATATGAATTTTGGGTTTCTCGACGAGAGGAATCTGGATATGAGGTTTTCTTAGGTCGCGATACGCGATGAGATGGTCATATAGCCATCGCGTATCGCGATGGACATAAAAATGGGAAAAACGGGTTTTGACCTATATCTTCTATTTGACGAACCCTAATCAGGATTGACGACTTCCAGCAGCTGTTAGGCGATTTTGGGTGAATTCCAGGGCTACCAATCATCTCTTGATCAATCCTAATGGCCTTCGTCATCATAATTGAAGATCTATCAGTTACGATGCTCGGCTAGTCTTCTCCGAATCATACCCGGGATGTAAAGTTTGTATTATTTTTAGTTTTCTCATGTGACTAAGAACGTTTATGTATAATTGTTTATGATTAATCTATGGTTATTGATGTTTAGTATGTCTGTGTGTTCAATCGGTTTAGGTTTACGTTGATCTGAATGATTAGTTACTAGTTGCTGCTATAATAATTGACCATATGGTTGTTTGATTAGGCTGAATACGATAAAGCATGTAATCACCCTTAACTGAGTCACATTAGCAGGGACTGTTTGATAACCAGTGCCGTGTGTAACGTGATTATTGATGCCTAAGGTTTTGTCTAGTTGATCAGTCTGTAGTTAATCGTTAATGATTAATTTGTTAGGTTGCATGAGATTACTATGAGTTACTTACTTGAAGTCTCGGGTGTGATTTTCTTTTATTATTTGATTGAAAATTGTTTGCTTGTTCTTTTGCTTAATTCTAAACTAAAACTATTTGCTTGTGTGATCAGCACTAAAACTTGCCACTTCATAATATTGAAACTTGTTTACACGATTTGTATTGACCACATACTCCTGGTGGATACGATACCATACTTACCCTATCTACTTATGTTAATTAGGTTTTTGCATGACTCAAACTACGGTTATCAATTCACACGATTGTTGTAACATACCTCAACACTCTTTTGGCCGCATATAATTGAGGTATTATTACCCCCAACATGCCAAACTTAAGCACCATGCTGGTCGAATACTTTCATTGATTTCGTACTATACCATGTTTATCATAATCGAGCTCTAAACCAATAAAATATTGAAGTTGTCCCAAATCTTTCATTCTAAACCTCATGTTCAGATTTCCTTAGGTTGGGATATTTCGTCTAGCAAGTCTCCCATAACGATTAATTCATCTACGTAGACGAGCACAACCGCCATTTTCGTTTCTTTAACCATTACGAATAAACTCGCACCCGTTCTCTCCTACAAATTCATTATGCTTGAGAAACTCAATATTCTTCATGTACCAAACTCATGGAGATTTTTTAGCCAATATAAAGCTTTCTTTAACTTACACTCGTAATCGGGCCGTGACCGTCCTTCAAACCCCGACGGTTGCTCCATGTAAATTGCTCAATCTAGACCGCAATACAAAAATGTGTTATTGACGTCCATTTGTTATCACACCGCAACCTAGCAGCGGAACATATTGGGGCGACATAATTTGTATAATAGTTCAAAAGACACTAAATGAATATAGTGACAATAACTAATTAAATTATTTAATATCAAAGTACACAATTATTCACCAAATCATAATACAATCGAAAATCATTTACATCAAACTTAAACAAAACAATTGTTCTTTATTTCATTAAAATTTAAGGTCCAACTAGTAATTAACTCTTCATTCATCCTATATAGCTACATGCGATACACATAAAAATAATATAGGTTATCAACAAATTGTTGAGCAAGTAATCATAATTATATATATATATATATATATATATATATATAAACAAAAAATCATTATGTATTATGAAATTTGAAATTAAATACAAGTTATATGGTGTCATTTGGCCATGATAAAACAAACACAATAGATGGCTATTAAGACAGTGTATGATCATACTATAATGATTATGATGGACCTTTCCGAATTCTGTAAATAAACAACTAGACAATTAGCACAACATCATTCAATTGACAAATAACACAATAACATGATTTGCACATTGAGATATAAGAGATAAATAATATATTTTATTGGTACGTATAAGCCTCCAAAAGTAAAATTGAAAACGGGGATATAGTGATTTACTCACCTTTATTAATAGGTAAGAAAAAAATTAAAATAAGAAGAACGCGAAGTTTAACGTGCTAATTGGTCCGACACATAAAGACCCGCAAATTTAAGAACTCGAGTCAAAATCGAGAAGAACAGAACTGGAATTATAGTAAGAGGAGTTACAAATGTTAAGTTATGAATTAAACAAGATTCAAGCTAGCTTATGCGAAAACAAAGCTAAAACTCTTCAGGTACGAACTGTGAATCTGGGTTCGGGTTCTAGTCCAGCATATGTAATACGTGAAAACAAAGCTAAACCTCTTTAGGAGCGAACACTAGTTTTGACAAAAGACATATTGAAAGAGTACAAATTCACTTCTGTAAAATTGATTGAGGGAGTTTGTTAGTAATTAGATGAAATCAAACGTTTTTCATGAAGGCAACTCATTTGGAAAACGAATGGAGACGGAAGAACCGAGAAAAGGATATTATTGGACTATCAAAAGTCAACACCGAGAGAGTTCTTCAATGAAAACACAAGCTAACCACTAATAGACGTCGAAATTAATAATGAAGACAAAAGTTGTAGCAGGATTTTAGGGTTTTGAGAGCTTAGTTTATATAGCAAAGGTCAAAATTCGTTTTTAATTAACGAATAAGGAAAACGGGCTCGATTAGGGAATGAAATAATCAATAATGCCAAATAAACAAAAATATATGATCTTTCTCATCAAGAAAAAGATCCTAGCCATGCACCATGACTAGATACATGCTTAATTTTCGTTAATACACTCAAAATAGAACGATTTGAAGATCAAAACCAAGTTTAAACGATTTTTGTTGATCTGTAAGTTGCCCACGCCAAGCAGAGAGGAAAGTTTTCTCTGAAGCTTTGATTTTTGACATATTCAGCCCCTTGTACTTCTAGAAATGCGATTTTTAGCCAAATTAAAAAATTTTAATGGTTTCTAAGAGTTGTTTGACGAGTTAAAATAACGTGAGGGTATAAAATGAATAAACAAAATTAAATATTAATAAATACAATATTTTATTAATACGAAAGATCTGAATTACGTTCTTGAATCGAGCAAACAAATACGAACACAAATACGGAAAAACCGATATGTTGCATTTGCCAATTCTTACTTGCCGCAATAGTGATACACATCTGTATGGAAGTTATTTTTGCAACCAAACTAAGCGTCTCATCATAGTCGAGACCGACCATATTCTTGAGAAAAAGCTCTTGCTACAAGACAAGTTGAATACCTCTCAACTGACCAGTCTGCTCGTCTCTTAATTATGTAAACCCGCTGACACAACGCGGCCTCACGTCTTCAGATTCAAGCACTATTCCCAAATTTCGTTTTGGACTAATGCATCAATTTCCAGCTTCATGGCTTCGGCCCATTTAACCCGGTCACAGGCTTCTTTAGTCAAACCCGGTTCCACATCATCTTCAATAGCATTGGCCATATATGCATACATTGGGTTCTGTTTTCTTTCTCTTGATGATCTTCGCAAGTCAGTCAGTTGGATTGGACTTTATGGCTATTGTTCAACTTAAAAAAATAAAAATCATGTAAAAATTGTTGTTGGCTTGTTGCATCAGAAACCATAATCAATCTTTATTATTATTATTATTATTATTATTATTATTATTATTATTATTATGTTGCTTCTCCTTTCTCATCTTCTTCATTTGGGCTAGACTCATTCAAAGTACCAAGCTGAAACTTAACATTAGATGTTTCGAGTTGTTCTTTCAAGCTTTCGGTGTCTAGCAACTATTTTTGATTTTCGTTAGACCACCGTGACGAATCTATACTATTTAATAAATAAAGCTTATATTAAATACATTTCTTTTTTTAATATTTCATTTCAATTTTTAATAATTCTATCATATTTAAAAGAATTAATATCATCATAAATATGTTAATTTGTTTAATATAAAATATATTGCATTAGTTATTAATATTAGATTTTTATAAGTAACCAATACGAAACGGGTGAGTTTCTTTAACTGTGTAAAGTATCAAACATTGTTCATGTCAAAACAATTTAATATTAGAATGAGTTTTGGTCCACGGGTTGGTTTATTAAAGTAGCCATTTACAACTAAGTTTTGATATAGAAAATAACAAAGAAATAAATTATGATTAATCTTCTAACAACTTTTTATTTCCAAATTGCGTAATGTGTAATTTTTTACTGTATAATATATCTTTATATATGTGATACATTTTTTTTTGTATTTCACATTATGCTATTATATAGAAAAAAAATACTTATTTTAACCCGTGTACTACATGGGTAACTAACCTAGTTTTCATCAAACACTACATGACGAGAAACATGACACTTTCCTGTGTTTGGCTCGCAACACTCCCACCCTTTGCGTTGCTCGTCATACACGATGAAAATACACCTCATTACTTTCTAGTCTAACTTTTGCCTTAAATGATTTAGGACAAACATGTAATAAACGCCCTCAAAAGCCCGAAGATTGCTTATGTTTAGTTTCCTTTTAAATAATATTTGTAACCCAAAAACCCAAAGATTGCTTAAGTTTGGTTTCTTTTTGGTGTGGTGGTCGGTGGTGGCAACAAATGATTGTGTAACGGTGGTGGGTTCAGTCAGTTGAGGTGGAGGTGGTTGGTTGGGTGGTGGTGGTGGTGGTGGTTATGTAGGAAGTATATGGTCTTATATATGAAAAAGAAAGGTGATGTGGTGTCCTGAGACACTTAAGTTTTTTCATTAAAAAAAATTCACATAAGCATGTCACAACATTAAAAAAATGTCACGTCATTAAAAACAAACGGAGTTAGCGTCCCGTTACTTTAAGAGTGTCAGAAGAAAATAATGTGAAAGTTAAAAGTGATGATAAACAATGTCGTTAGTTGAGAGTGTTCCCGGCCACTTAATGAATGTTGGGTAATATTAAAATGCATCATCGTCCCTACTATGAGAATCATAAACTGGACAAACCTAAACTTGTGTGTTTGGGGGTATTCAAACTAGCTACTCATATAAAACACTATTTTATGAAACATTTATGTCACATGTGTCTTACAAAAAATAGCTTGGATGCCATCCATAAATGCTTCATCCAAGTCGATTATTTACTGGATAAGCTAAAGTTTTCGATTTTTATTGTTAACCTTTAAAGTTTAAACATATTTGCAAAATTCTTTAATTAATTACGTCGATAAAACTTTTGGTTTCTTTAAATTACATTTTGAGAAAAAATAATTTAACCAAGTGATCTCATCATCTCATGTACTATCATTTAGTTTTTGTTGGAAGTGGAATGATGCATGTATTTTGAGTGTGTACGTATAAAGATTAAAGATATTGAGAACGGTGATCTAATTTGCCTTCTTCCAATAATTTATTGTAATCATAAACCTTGTCTTTTTCCTCATTTGGGTGCCAAAAATGGTGGTTTTGGGAATCATAAAAAAGTTAATGGATGCTGATGATATCAAACAATTTCGTAATAAAATAATTATGTTTGTTTCTTTTGAATTATATATATATATATATATGTTTAAATTAAATAAATGATGAGCAATATTTTTTATAAATAAAATCAAAGTTTTCAGTTTCGGGAGGAAAATAGAAAAAGAAAATATGAGAAGAGAAAAGAAAAGAAAATAAAATATGATAACTTATTTATATATGTATGAGTTTTAAATAAAAACAACATAGGATAATTTTAATATAATGTTTTAATATATAAAATATCTAGTTTAGACTTTCACGAAAAATCAATTTAAATAACCTTGAAATTATTTTTTTTACTTTCGTGTGCTTTTTGCATGGCTTCTATAGTTTCCTTCATAAAAGTTAACTTTACATTTATATAGTTATAATGCAAGGATTGCAAGCAAAGGAAGAATCACTTTAGCTTTGTTAGAAATCAATGATTATATGCTTTTACGCAAGAGTGGTATACACAACAGCATTAGTGGGGTGCAATGACTATGAGTGTTGATAGACCACCATTATCAACACTATATAGTTCGCCATTCATTTAACGAACATATATTAAACTTTTTTTTTCAGATGTCTTTCATGTGTCGATATTTGAAACAGGTTGAATCGGGTCATCGAAATTGAAAAAAAGAAAAATAAAGAGCACTTTAGGGTAGAAAAATATACACAATGAGAGCAGTATTAATTTCATTAGAAAATTAGGTCCGGTCATAACAGATTTCTAGCACTCGATCGATGTCAACTATATATAGATATATAAACAAAAACGCTCTATTCGTATTTTCTAAATGGTAAATTTAATATCCACTAATCCACACACAACGATTGGCGGTTTGGTAGATGATCCAGTATTGTTAGGATCCATTTGATCTTATATATAGCTAGTATGCGACACCCATGCCTTGTGCTTGGTAACAACTGACCATGTGGACTAGCTTTAACCAAAGCGACTTGATCAGAAACAGTTGGTCCTTGATATAATGAGGTATGTAAATGATATATTTTTTTTATTGAGCAGTTGCATTGTTTGCTTCATCAGCATGTAAAAGCCCATGTTTTGCAACCGAAACTGGTCATTAGAGTTGTTGCAGTTTTCTTCAAGATTGAACATTGTAGTTTCAGTCTCTCATTTCCAACAAATGTTACACTTGTATTCGAGTATGGGTTAAATCCCTACATATAATTTATAATTTATGGATCTATAAATGCCCAAGTAACACCATATGGCAATTTTATCAATGAGGTTAGAAGAGCAACGAAAACTTTTGAGTATCTAAAAGAGTTTAGATGCATTAAAGTGAATCGATGAATGTAATGACGCTATTTAGCATAATTCTATAGCTTAATTAAATTACTCTATCGTGTAATTATGTTATTTCGTATAATTACCAAAATGTCACCGTGTGCTTTTGCAGTTTTGCTCTTTTATTCGTACGCTTCGCACGAGCTTTAGAGTTTGTACGTTAACTGCCCGCTATAAATATTATACAAAATTATATATGCCATTTAATTTATATATATGATGCGGCAACTAGGGAGTGCTGTTCTACACTGCTAGCACTATAAGCGTACATGATGAAACTGAATTATTAATTATCAAATAATTAGAATTATTAATTACTTTTATACATTCAAAGGTGACCATAGCCATAATTATACATCAATAACTTTACGAAAGTTTCCTATGCCCACTGTTTCATGCATAAACTAGGGTTGTCTTTTCCAGTCTTATAACACCCCATCTTTTTTTTTTTAAATTAAAATTTTCATTATAATTTACTATAAAACGATTACAATAGAGTGGCAGGTAAACGGGCAACAAGCTGCGCCGCAACCCCCTTTTGAATAGCAAAGTCAATCCTGCTAAAAACGAAATTAATTATGAAAGATTATCATACCCAATCATGTCGGCTAATTAATTATGAAAGATTATCATACCCAATCATCGATGATTCAAATATTCAATATTTCGATCTAGCTTTTAATCAATAAAGGTGAAAAAGTGCAAGTAAAGCTTGATCAACAATTTCTTCTTGTTGTTTTAATGTTATAATCTTAGTAAAGTGGGCATGAAAATATTTGCTGTCAGTACTAAATTATGCACAATTGTAGGACAACCCATGAGTGTACAAGAACTCATGGCACGCGGATTGGTCATGTTCCTTCAGTACTGTTGACAGCGAGTCGACATAATTCTCCATCCTCAACACCACCCATGCCAACCACAAATCCGTGAAAACAGTAATGGAAACCTCCAACGAATCCCATATCTGAACTTTGTGGTGATCAAGTACTATTATAGGAAACAAAAATAATGTTGCAACTAGGCAAAAATCGATGGGGACTTGCATTATTTATTTGGATTGACGTAAGCTGCATATATATTTTCAAAGTTATAATTATGAAAAAAACAAAACGTATGTATGAATGTATAGTTGAAGCAAGTGGAATGTGCAATTCTTTTTGGTACATATTTGAGGATTATGATGATGAACTAATAACAAGTTGAGGTTTGAAGTGGGACAGTGAGAGCGTTTGTGTCGCATATATGTCGATCACCCTTATGATTGCCCCTCAAATAAAGTTTGAATACATGTATCCCTTTTGCAATTGTGTCAAAATATGTCATTAGAAAAGAGATGAATAATAGATATATGCCAGTACCATAATAGTACAGGTATATAGGTATAGATTACATAAATTTTTCATCATCAACTTGGATGAACCTTATCTTTTTTTTGTTCTAATCGAATCAATTTGCAAAAAGGAATATATTTCTTCAAAATTTAACTAGTGGAATCGCATTTTTGTTAAACAAGACATAGCCAGCTTGTTGACATATATAAGAGAGAACCAAGTTCTAAGAAGACCACTGTCTGAAATTCTACTAACATTAAAAAGTTGCAAATCTTTTGATTTTGTGGCAAATATATGTACTTTCTAAGGATTAATTAATCTAAATTAGAAAGTAACAAATATATGAATTTAAAGTCAATTAGCTCTTCATATCCAGAAAGGACACTTCCGTAGTCACTTCAAAATATCTGAATTCAGATGCCGAAATATCTGATCTATGTTGGATATGAAAACAAAATTAACTTTTGTTTGTTAACTTTATATTCTTTTTACATTCCCCATTACACATATGATATATCTATTGGGTAACATTTATTCTCATTCGATAATATTATAATTATAATATGGGGAGCTTCGATATCTTTATCAGGACTCTCGCAACTGCCTTCCCCTGCCTTGCTTGTGCTTGTTGCGATTATTGACTAGCGTACTTTCACTAGTTATAACGAGCTCTTCATTAAGGGATCTTGGACATTGATTCATTTGTATATAGTATCACGGGGAAAGAAGAAAATGGCATGCGCTTGACGTTTAGAAAGGCTTTGAGTATCTTTAATTTTGAGCAAACCCCTTAAAATAAGTTTTTCTTTGTGTTATACACGTATAGCAATTACATAAACCCTCTCTCTTTTCTTCCTTCTAAAAATTATCATCTTCTTCAAATTGATCTTAATTTTTTACTTTTTTTTATGAATTTAAAGTTAAACTTTCATTCTTGTTTTGAAAAAAAAACAAAATATTTTCTAAGAGGATTTGTACAAAGTTTATGAATTAGCAATCTTTTATATTGGCATAGTTTTTGAAGAACTTTTATTTTTAATGTATTTAACGACATTGTATTTTTATTATGTGATTCAATAGACCTGAAAATTCAGACGTTGAGTTGAAAGACAAAAGATACACTGAAAAAAAATTCTTGGATCCAACCCTACTTGTGCATTAGACTTTTTCCTATCAATAATTACTTAAACCAATGACGTACTCCATGATGACTGTTATAATGTTAGTATGAAATAATATTCGGTTATCACGCTTATATGAATTATGAAACAAGCATATAATCAGTTATACGCATGTGTAACAAAAGATTATACAGTCCCAGTTTTTACTGCCGACCGACAAAATTTAAAAGGATTGGGAAAACGTTAACCTTATTATTTCAATATAGGCCTGGACATCTTTTAAGGTTCTTCACATTTTAAGATTTATGTTATGCCTGAGCCGAGCTGGGCCTACACAGCGGGCTTTTCAGCTTTGAATATTGAGAGAGCCCAAGTTTACTTAAAAAGATGTCTCAAAACTAAGTAAATAAAAATTTCAAGTTCATTTCATCTTGTGTTATAGACTTACAACAACAATAACAATCGTACCCGGTATATCCCACAAACAGTTTAAACTATCAGTAGGGTCTGAGGAGGATGGGATGTAGGCATGCATTACCTCTATCCCTAAGGATAGAAAGGTTGTTTCCGGCGAGACCCCCAACTCGAAAGTGAGTAAGTAAACAAGTAAAAATAAATAAGTAAATAAAATGATATAAAATAAGAAAAATATCGGTATATAAATAATAAATTAAACAATATGATAATAGTAAGTTTCATGTAACATTTCATTATAGATAAATTAAAACAGAACCAGGTAAATTAAGCAAATAATAATAATAATAATAATAATACATAGAAAATAAAAATAAAAATAGTAGTAGTAGTAGTAGTAAAGGTTATAGCAAGAGATCCACCCCTCCAATTAAAGGTCGTCAACCTTAATTGTACGTCTTCACGAAGTCATATCCTCAACCATATCCTCAGAGAGGTGCAAGTCTAGCAAATTATGTCTAATCTTCTCATCCCAAGTCAATTTGGGTCTACCTCTACCCCTCTTCCCATCTATAATAAGAGTTTCTACCGATCTTGTGTTATAGACTTATAGTCAACAATTCATCATTATTCTTATAATAAAAAAGTTGTATTAAAAATGTGTAAATTGAGTCTATATTCATGTTCATATTCACACTGTCAATGATAATGTTAAGAGGATGGCCTAGTAATAATAAAATGTAGTGTAAAAGTGAGTATCAAAGTGTACGAATCAACATATTCAGAATGTGTCAAAAGGGAACCGAAATAAGTGGCAAAATTCAGACTACGTTACTCAATGCACCTGCGAGGAGTATTGTTTGACAATTTAGACATTTGGTGCATATTTGTGTTCTAATGAAATGCTGAGTTTTCACTAGTCATTGTCATATTTTGATCCCTCCAGTTGCCTTTAATTAGTTGGCACCTAACAAAAACGTCTAGGACTCGTTTATAAATACTTGATTATATGTTAATTACAAAAGCAACGTGTTTTTACCTTAGTTACAAAAATGTCACAGTATCAACTTTTTCATCCTTTCTGATACATATGAAACTCGTCGACAATAAACGAACGAAACATAGAAAATTCTTTAATAAACAACAGGGCTGGAGCAAGAAAATACGGCTTGTGTTTTCCTTTCCTCTCCGGAAAAAAATTCGGTGAGCAATTACAAAACCTCATCAGTTTTCCATACACACATCCAGCCATCAAGATAAACACACAACCAACTTACAAGATATTCATTTTTCATGGGGAAAATATTTCAAAAACAAGTATACAAAAACTAATCAAAATTAAGAAAAATGGTTCAATAATAGTATTTGGCCTCCAAAACACATTATGCCTGCCTCTCATACCTAATTAAACACCATATCAATATCAATGAACTACCAACTCACAAACTCCTAGCTTTAGCCACCCCCAGACTTAAGTGTGTTGCTCAACCTGCCATTAATATATAAAACCATAAATTTTACTGTAACAAAATATTATACTATGCATATTAAAGGGTCTCAATGAGAAATATATAATTAGAATTGAAGTTACCAGTCTAAGCCCTCAAAGAGACCTTCTCCTTTGATTGCAGAAGTTTTAAATATTGACCATTGACGGTTTTTTATTTTATGCAAATCCAAGGATTCAGTTACAGCAGCATCATCAAGCGCGCCAGGTAGATCCTATATATATATATATATATAAATGTAAGAAAAATTATATCAATTATTTGATAATGTTAACTTATTTACAATATTGGCAGATTTATATTGATTGTGTGTCAAACCTGCTTGTTAGCAAATATGAGAACCACAGCACCTTTTAACTCCTCTTCCTATTATGTTAAACGCAATATAGATATTTAAGAAAAAACTGTAAAAAGAAGGAAATTAAGAAAACCCATTGTTTTGATTTTTGAAAAGAAATACCTCTAAAATTGCATGAAACTCTTCTTTTGCAATTACAAGTCTTTCTGTGTCACTGGAATCGACGACATATATTATGGCTTGAGTATTTGGAAAATAGCATCTCCAGTATGGCCTAAAATATTGAGATACATTTATAAAAGTGATTAGAAATATTAAAAAATAAGACTAGTGATTCGGATTAGATAATGGGGTGTAATTTGAAAAGATCAAGCTAAGGCTACCTGATGCTGGTTTGCCCACCTGTATCATAAGAACATTGTATTAGCAAGGTAAAACAGTAAACAGATAAAACGAATATTATTCAATGAAAACAAGCAAAGGCAGGAAATTTTGATAAATATAAAAAAGAATTTTAGATGACAACAAGTCTACATGTTTCTTCAAAACTTTTCTGGAAGACCAATGAAATTAACCAAAGTGTTCCAAGTGTATTCATATGAAAGTATATACGCATTATAATTCTAAAAACAATTGTTAAATTCTTTGTCTATGGTGTTGCCCTTTATTTAGGATTCTGATGTAAGCTTGAACTTTCAAACATATAAATGGCCTTATATTTTACAGCTACAAAATTTACATAAACTCCAATTGTGGTGTTCAAGCAAGCTTCACAAATACAAAATCATAGCCTATTAATCCATCTTACCCTAAAGATTTTAAGCCGTACTATTACTAATATATGTCATCAAAGTTCAGTTTTTCTGATTGCAGTTTGATTTTACGTGTTCAAAGCTAAATAATATGAGAACATTCCAGAGTGTGATATCACAATAATATACACAACCATTTTGTCCTGGCCTCCCAGGTTTGGAAATTTGAGTTTTTTAAAGCTTTTAATCTCTAAATTCAACCCTATGATTTACGTACAACTCTAAAACTTACTTGATTAAATAAATGCCATGGGTGAAACAGACTGTTAAAATGCACAAAGCTAGTATATTGTTTTGGCAGCCTTTATATTATCATGGTGGTGGTGCTGCGTTCCTTATATTATCTCATATCAGTGCATGTAATGAATGGATATTGATTGAGAGAGAATATGTGAAATTTAACTAGAACTTGATTAGCCAAAAAGATAGCAACAAGTGAAAATGAAGAACAATTAGCCCAGACTTGAAACTTGATATTGTTGTATTGCACGGTCTCTACATTAAAGCCGATGGTTGCACACACATTGAGTTAAGAAAAGCGAAGAAATCCAAAGAAGAAGATTAATAAAAAAGAAGCCAATAATTAAAGAATTGAACTTGTATAATACCATAATATATTATAAAATAAAAAGATGGGAGATGATGATACTTACAGAGTATAGTGGTTTTGCCAGCATTGTCTAGACCGAAAAGCGAAGACAGTAAACACCAGCCCCATCTATTCGACCAGATTTCCCCAAGGCAAATCCTAAATTCCAAAGTTGAATTGACAGTTACACACATCAATGATTGAGACCAAACGAACTTTGAATTGAAGCGGAGAATCTGGCTCAATCAGATTTTGGATTTTAGTTCTTCATGTTGTTTGTTTGTTCGTTCGTTCAGGGATTGATTGGGAATGATGAACAATGGTGGGGCGGAAGTTACTAACTTTACCCTTTACTATCTCAATCTCTTCATTTTTCTTATAATAAAAAACATTAGAATTAGTATCCATCCCTATTTTTAAAAAAACTTGAGGCCGGTACCAATATCTAAATGGTAATTTTTATTTTAAAAAATAAGAATTACATGACTCGCTCTGGAAAAGGAAAATTCTACAATGATACCCGTTACTATCGAAATGCTAGTGATACCCGGTACTATTTGCTCATTTCTAATTTACGGCAACAGTTAGTACCTTAAAAGTAAAAAAAGTAAAAACTAAAATCATTAATCCACAAGATTACTAGTATAAATAATGGTGCATCCCACTTCGTTTGAATACCACTTCAGAATAACAAAACTTATTCAGAATTATAGAGATAGGGTACCAAAAAGACCCAAACACCCTTAAGTATCACCTGCGGGTTAGAGGGAAACCCTTCACATGGTACCCGCGGGACATACGGATCACCCGCATAACTTTATAAGGGGAGAACATCCTTATATCACACGCGAAAGCATCCAGGCACCCTCAGATGCCATCCGCATGGTAACACATTCACCCGCCGAAATGACCAGGAGGCAATGCCAACAGGACAACTGTAATTAACCAATTGCCTTCTAGAAGATTTACCAAGATGATTTCTTGGGCAATACGTGATCTCTCAGCCAATAAATAAAGGACATGTGGCCAAGTCGTTATAACAGCGCATATGGCAAGGCGTACACAACGCCCTATCATATTAAGACGCGTGTCCAGGTTGTTATGCCCATGCACATGAAAAGTATAGCTCAACCTATCATATGAGGGCACGTGTCCAGGTGGTTACGAGAGCATTTTCTAGAAAGGGACAGCTGGTCCAATTATATTCCCACACTCTTCGGCTATAAATACACTCTCAATCTCCATGAGGTATTCATTCACTCTCAACTGTCTACTCTAAATACTTAAGTACTTTCTCTCCATTGGAACTGTGCTTATTCTCACGCCGGAGGGTGGTTACGGGAATACCCCCCTCTTGTCCTTCCCGTAACGAGCTCACGGTGTCTGTTTTGAAGGTTCTTGTCACTGGACTTTGGGAGATTGAGCTCATATCGTAGTTGGTTGTTATCCATATCCTACCCCGTGGACTCATTGAATCTAGGACCCGTTAAGGGGAGTAGATTCGTGTTTCTTCATTGGCGCCATACGTGCTTGTGTTAGAACTGTCATAATTCTTGGTTTATGTTGGTTCGTACGATATGAGTCAATTTCCTAAAGGGCCGACAAGAACTCCTGCGCCTATTTCATGTGTTACTGATACAGAAGCACCTGGCGGGTTTGCTTCAAGTGTTTTTGCACGTATCACGGCTCCTGGTTCACGAACTACTGATGTAACACCTGGTGGCTTCACCTCAGAGCGTGTTACAGCACCAGTCGGTCCTACTCCGACTGATTTAGGACATGTCACAGCACCAGAAGGTTCTAACCTTGGTGACCTGGGATGAATCATGAGAGAAACTCGCCGAACTCACTCAGAATTAGGTCTAGAAGACGATTCTGAATATTCTGATCCGGCGAGAACTCACCATCGTAGTTCCAGAGCTAGAGAACTCTTGTCACCTGACGAGTGGCTCCGTATTCAACAGGAAAATGTTGCAGCCGAGTACGAGCGTAGAGTGCGTGAAGAGCGACTCCATGCTCGTACTCTGACTTATGATGAATCTCCCAGGAGGTCTCTTTCCCCTCCCGCAACGGCGAGGAGGAGCAAGATCCGTCAAAGTGTTCAGACGGAAAGAGACCCGGTAGAAATATGGAGACCACGCGACCGTCCTCATATGGTCAGGCGGGTACTTGCTTATGTAGACGAATATGAAAGTCATGATTCAACTTATCATCCAGGTGAAGTCAGTTATTTGAGCGGTGATAGCAGACTCCATTTAAGAGGAGGAACCAGATATCCGCGATCGGTAGTCCGCCAGGCGGGCTATCACAGCGATGCTGAGGAAGGCTTTACTAAGCCATATCGTCCGGCCGCTTTTGCTGAAAAATCAAAGTTCATTGTACGTATTGCAACAGCTCCATTTCCGGTTAATGCAAAAATTCCAACGTCTGTAGGGAAATACAACTGAATGACTGATCCTAGTGATCATCTTTGAGTTTTGTGGTTGTAGGAGGAGTCAGCGGTTAGACTCTTCCCTATTGGTGCCACATTTTTGATTTAACATTCACCGGAGCAGCACGTGAATGGTTTGAGAAACTGC
The DNA here is from genome assembly GCF_021521415.1 of Bidens hawaiensis. Lineage (NCBI taxonomy): Eukaryota > Viridiplantae > Streptophyta > Magnoliopsida > Asterales > Asteraceae > Bidens > Bidens hawaiensis. The sequence goes on from NW_027506642.1 coordinate 38,106, forward strand.
CGGACGGACAGATCAAGAGTTCGGATGACTTCGTTGCTAAATTCTCCAAGCACTTCAGCCAACAGCGGAAACACACTCGTGATCCGTCTCAAATATTGGACGTTGTTAGGCGAAATAATGAGTCTATTGAAGACTTCATTACCCGATTTAATAACGAGAGTCTTAATATTGGCGGGGTAAGTGAAGATATGCTGCGGGGAGCCTTCCGCAAAAATGTGAGGAACAACGAATTGATTTGGAATCTAACTGGTAGAGACGGAATTCCCACATCGTGGGAAGAATTAATGAAAGCAGCAAAGTTGTTCGCCAGAACTCAAAAAACTTTGGGCGCTGACAATCAAAAGCAAAATCCGAAGGTGGAATTTCAAACTCCGCGGCCAAATAAACAGGTGAAAGGAACCATTTGGTCTAGACTCCAGCCATCCGCGGAGGTCTCAAAACCGTTTGATGCCAGATCTTTGATCGGTAATAAGAATAAGCAGAATTCATCAGCACGGCCTTCTAACAACTAGACTCCATTGTCGAAAACTCCCTCGGAAATTCTCACCACTGAGAATGTAAATTTCAGAAAACCTTAACCACTCATAAGGAGATCGTTCCTTGACGCTAAAAAGCACTGCTCGTTCCACAACGACATAGGGCACAACACGAATGAATGTGTAGCCCTAAAAAACGAGATTGAAGCAGCGGTGAAGTCAGGAAAACTTGAACATTTGGTCAAGGGCACAAAACCAGGGACTGGTAAGGCTCCAGCGCGAGATAACCAGGGCCCGCCCAAAAAGCAAGTTAAAGATCTAAATGTCCATATGATTCAAGGTGGACACAGAATTGGGGGGAAGAGGAGAGAATTTCCAGATGAGGAATGGAAAAACGAACCCGTGATTTTTCCACGAATTAAGGGTGGACCGTGCAATAAGAATCCTTTGATAATCACCGCCCTCTTCGGTCACTACCATTCACAGTATGTTTTCTTTGATACTGGCAGTACATCCGACATAATGTACGAACAATTCTTTGAACAGTTGGACGAGGAATAAAAGGATAGATTAAAACCTATCCATGCGCCTGTGTCTGGGTTTGGGGGTGAGGTGATGCACCCGCGAGGGGTTATATCCTTTCCAGTCACTCTGAATGACGAAATTCATTCTAGAACAGAAGATGTAGAATTTTTGCTCCTTCCGGCGACATCCAAACATGACATCATCTTAGGGCAGGAAGCAATTGGTGATTTCAATGCTCACCCGTCTACAGCTCACGGTGCAGTAGGAGTTCCAACTCGTACTTGCGTAGCAATTATTAATGTCAATCGACATTGCTTTGCAGCCGAAAGCTCAAAACCGAGCAAAATCCCAAAACAAACTCAGAAGACAGAACCGGAGAAATGGGTATTGAACAAAAAATTCCCAGATCAAACAATCGTAATTGTACCTGTCATTTCAGAAATTGTAAGAACTTTCTTGAAGCAATTATTAACCAAGAATATGGACATCTTCTCCTGGCAACCCACAGACATGACTGATGTCCCGTGGAATATTGTGGAACACAAATTAAGGTTAAACCCGATGTTTACACCGATTGTTCAGAAAAAGCAGAAGATGGGCCCAGAACAAACGAAAGCTATGAATGACCAAGTACAAGATTCGCTTCACGCTGGAATCATTCGAGAGATCAAATACCAAACATGGGTGGCTAATCCGGTTATAGTTCCAAAGAGTAACGGAACGTGACGGATGTGCATAGATTTTAAAGACTTGAACAAAGCTTGCCCAAAGGATTGTTACCCACTACCTGAAATCGATCTCAAAGTAGATGTTGTGGCCCCATTTAAGTTTAAGTGCTTCCTTGATGCCTACAAAGGCTATCAACAAATCCGCATGACGGCGGGTGATGAGGATAAAACAGTGTTTCGAACTGACCAAGGCACGTTTTGTTACAAAATGATGCTCTTCGGATTGAAAAACGCGGGCGCCACATATCAGTGGTTGATGGATCAAGCTTTCAAGAACCATATTGGTCGGAACTTAGAGGTCTACATAGATGACCTGGTAATAAAAAGCATTGAGGAAGATCAGATGTTGGGAGACATGGAAGAAACATTTGAAACTTTGAGAATATCAACATGAAGTTGAATCCAGCCAAATGTTCCTTTGGGATGGAAGAAGGGAAGTTTCTTGGAGTAATCTTTACAGGCGCGGGTTTCAAGGCAAACCCGGATAAAGTTCAGGCAGTAGCCCGCATGCCTTATCCTTCCTCCCTCAAAGAGGTACAGACACTTAATGGGAGATTAGTTGTACTAAACCGGTTTCTAGCAAACCATGCAGCCAAATCTTACCCATTTGTTTCAACTTTGAGAAATTGCCTCAAGAAGGCACAATTCAAGTGGACCGCGGAAGCGGAATAAGCATTCCTGGAGGTCAAGAAATGCCTAATGGAATTACCCACTCTGACAACACCTCATGCGCGAGAACCTTTGACGTTATACTTGTCGGCATCTGATATTGCCATCGGGGCCGTACTACTGACAGACAGGAAAAATGTGCAAACACCAATCTATTACGTCAGCAGGAAGTTGTCAGATCCGGAGACCAGATACTCAATGCTTTAAAAGCTAGTCCTGGCACTGGTTTATGTTGCCCGACGTCTTCGCATGTATTTTCAAGGTCATCCCATCAACGTGCTAACTGGGTACAAATTCAAGAATGTACCAAGTAAGCCGGAATTGTCTGGACGACTGATGCGTGTGTGCATGTGGTATAAAATATGATGGATGGAATGAGTTGCTTTTGCATAAAATCGTGTTTTAAATTTATAAAAGTGATTTCTACAAAGACTAAACACACACAAAATAGGCAAGTGTACCTATCGTATATGTAGAATAGTATTGGTAAGAACCCGTGGACACAAAGGTTTCTAATAATAAATCGTTTTTTTGCTTTAATCGGAGGGTTTAATCATTTTGGGGTTAATTTTGAACTTTTTATAAAATGTAAATACTTATATATAATATATAGGTGACCAAGACAAGAAATTCTAAACGAGTTGTTCAATTATGCGAAGGTTACCATCTAAGATCAAGAATCCATTCCATTTTAACATTGATAATGAATATTTAGACATATGATAAACTTGCCATAGCAATCTTCTTATAAATATCCTCTAAAAACAGCAAGCTTAGATTATAACCATCCCTCAAGTGAGCTCCAAGAAGATGAAACAGAATAACCAATTTATGTTAGTGATAAATAAGAAGGAACTTTTGTTTTTAGGAGCTTTCGTTTATGCAAAACGTCACGTTCTCACAATGTTCACTCATACTCGGTTTTATATCTGATCATACCTGTGATGTATGTATGTGAACGCTCTAGTCAACATGCAACCTGTGATAAATTAGCTTGTAACAAGTTCAAATCTCCACCCTCTAAGGGTTGCAAAGATCAAAAGGTAAAATGGTTTGGTTTTGTGTGAGTAGTGATTTGGTATTTTGTGGTGGTTGAAGGGTTTAAGTTAATGAAGATGGTAAATACAACTTCCACTTATTATCAGGAATCTTGAGATGTCCTCAATGGTTAGCTCCTTTTCTTCGAAAATATATATATATATATATATATATATATATTAACATATACCTAATGACTCTTTTAAGGTCAGATCGTCAAGACCAGTTTTATCGAGGATGTGGATCAATTCTTCCTCAATCCTGTTCTGAACATAACTTCCAACTCTAATGGATCGTTCGGCTTTGAGCCTAATATCCCCCATCCTCATTAGTTCGGTATATTCATGCTGAGACTAAGTTTGACTTTTTCTACATCTTCCTTCGTGGGACCAGTTTCCGCAACCTAAGCATCGTTCATATCTTTTTGCTCTTCTCTTCATTGCGTTTTCGGAAATTCCACAGAATGGTGGCCTTTGTTCATCTTGGCGCCACTTTTTTCTCACCTCATTGCTAAAGAGAAAGATTCTCTCCCTAAGTTCTGGAGGCAACCTAGGTTTTGTGAAGTGTATGCAACAAAGGAAATTGAAATCGAAAGAATGCATTTCCAGTTCTTTAGGGTCTGCCGGTAAAAGACCAGTGTTGTATTTTACCGGTGAGAGGGATAAAATGATAGGGTTTTTGGTTAAGGTTTTGAGGTTTTGTAATTTGGTAATAGGTTTGATGGAATTGTGTCAATATTACCTTCTTCCTTATACAATGATTCGTGCGGTCTTGAAATGAATAATTGCGACAAGTTCTAAATCACACGAAACATATGACTCACTCAAAGCTTCCGAAAAAATATTTATATGGCATGAGGTTTATCTCACAGTAATGGAGGAATTGGGTATTAACGCCATATTTAGCATAAATTTATTCCCACTATTACAAAACTTATTTTTACTTTTTCAATTTTTGGTAATGATTGGTTATTTGCAAAAAATTTTCTTGGTTTTCTCTTTAGATTTTAAAATAATCTTTGTTTGCTGCAAAAATATTTGTTGATTTAGAGAATTTTTATAATTAATTTGAACAAACAATTGGTCAAGTAATTCCCCTCCCCACACTTGAATCTCACATTGTCCTCAATGTGAAAAGATTCATGAAAATATAAAAATTCTAATTGAGTGTCATGGTTAAAATGGAGAGTTACTTCCCTACGGGTTAACGAAATTTCGACAGAGCGTCCCCTGTTTATCGTCCGTTTTCCTGTTTTTGTACCTGTATAATATAAAACTGCAAACAACCACAAACAACCAAGCATAAACTGCTGAAAATTGGGTATGGAATCATCCATCCCTTGCCCTATCGGGCAATATTAGTACCTACCATAATGTCCTTGGCACCCACGGCCATAAAAATATCCAAACCCACACATAAACAAACCAACAAGTACGACAGAAAGTAAACAACAAATACAAGCCAAAGAACAGCCAAGAACTTAAAAAACTCTGTTTTTTACTTTGACGGTTTTTGCAAATGCTTCTTCATACTTGTTCATGATTCTCGCCACCCAACAAACCCACTACTCTATGACGCTTGGAAGACTTCGCCACCTAACAGATCCGTAAATCACTCCCTGGTCAAAACGTTTGGTGAAAGAATTAAGCTTCGACAAAAAAGAGTGCCAAACCCAAAAACATTTTCAAACAAAAACAAAGTAAAATACTCACCGTAACCCATCTCCATTCAAATAAAAGCACCACTTTTACCCCTCGGAATAGATGCAGCCCTGCGAACACAATGGTAGACCATACAAAGATTTCATTATACATTCAATATAACTAAACATCATCTTCCAGTTAGACATATACGCAGTCTTCAAATTGATGTTAACAGTACAACACTTTATAGAATATTGGTTTTTGACCTGAACCCAACCCACACAAAAATTACCACCTCTTGGAAATTCAATCGGTAGTTAATTGTTTCTCTTCAAGTTAAAAAAAAGTGAAACAGATATTGACTTTGTTAAGTCAAAATTGATGGCATACAAGAATTCTCTCATATATACAAAGGAAAAAAAAATTCCATGTACATGCTACTAAAACATTAACAGATTTTAAGTTTTTAAACCTTCACAATCTGATAAGATTCATGTCAAATTTCTCTTTTAAACTCTCAAGTTTGACCATTAAAGTCAAATTATCCCCAACCAGTGGTAAAATCATACCTATTCGGGGATTAATTAAGCCTCCTTTGATTTAAAAATGTAATTGGATGACCAATTTCAAAAGGTAATACCAGAACCTATCATAAACGAAAGAATCATACACACACAAAAGAAAATATTATTACCTGCATAGCCTTCAAAATTGATAGGGTTGGAAGCATCAGACCTAGGGTTGGTTGATCATCGATCTTCGTCTTCACAAGGAACGACCTAGGGTTGTTTGGAAGCATCAGACGAGCATTCGTCTGTTTAATCTAATATCTATGCAAATAGAGATAAATAGGAGATAAAATCATAGTATATCAGAACCTGATCGATTATAAGAGCATGATTAATTGCTTTGTAGTCTATTGCATCAATCTTCGTCCTTGTTAATTGTTAATCGTTCGTGGTTTGCAATGAAACATAAGAGAGCAAAGAGTAGGTACGTGTTTTTCTATTTAATTGATTTATGTTTTTAGGGTTTTTTTTTATCAAAACTACGTAGTTTTGATAGGTTTTACGTGTAAGGTTAGACGGTTTACAGCACCGTATTCACATTCCCCTATATATTAATAATATGTATTTTTATTGGTAAAAGATTCATATTCTTTATTTTATACAAATTTTGCACATAATATAGTACTCATTTATTTACTCTATTCAAACGATTGTTCCTTTTCTTTTTGTTATCTTTTAAATGTTCGTGTAATATAAACCAAAATATTTTATCTATATATAGAGATCGACTGTTTCTTATATTGATTTATTATTATTATTATTTTTAAAAAAATGATTTTATTTTCTTTATTTAAATTTTCTTATTACTTATTTTAAAGAATAATTTTGATCCTCCAACTTTACTAAGTTGTCAAATTTGGACCAAAATTTGGGGATGTTACATCCTCCCCACCTTAGAATGAATCTCGTCCTCGAGATTCGTTGTGAATGATTTCTTTATTATTGCTATATTACTAGGTTCATTCTATCGGTTTCTTGAGTTTAACTTGAATCGTATTAATTATTGAAATTTCTGAATTCTTGTTAACTCACATCTTTGGGTGATGTATTCAGTCAATAGTTTAGAATGTCATAAGTAATTGTAAATTGCTAAGCACAGTGGCCAGTTGTGTTTAACTATTTACCTTACCTTGTGTATTCTAAATATTTACTGATGTTAACTCGATTGTATCTTGAATTCAATTTACTGAATCCTTTTATCCATCTCGATAACTTTCAAGATATCCATTCTTGAATCATATAATCCTTTACTTCTTGATCTTTCACGGATTCCTTCCGTTTATCAATGATACCTTCAAACTTTCATAGTTCAGATGTTCTTATGTCTTAGTTTTTCATCTTTATATTAGATGATGATTGAATAACAAAGTTTCTTGTATTTTGAGAACTTTCGAAATTTAACTATCTCTTTTCCTTCGCATATAAGCATTGTAAAGACTATGCTAATATCTTTATTTATATACATTAGGGATTTAAATACCCTTTTTCTATTACAAAACCTCTCGTTTAAACATGAGTAACAAGAGTTGAATATCTATTTCTCATGCCTTTGAGTCTTTGATATTTCTTTGATATACTCTTGTTTGTTTCTACTCCTAATTGTCAGATGTTCCTTATACTTCTTCTTTCTTATTGTCGCTGGTTTTGTTATCACTTATTGTGCTTTTGCACATTCATTTCTAAAATGTCTTTTCTCCCATATTTGAAGCATGCAACTTCTTTCTTTCAACAGTCCTCTTCATAATGACCGTTTTTGTTGCAGAAAGTACATGTGACTGATGTATTGTTCTTGTTTTGTTTTCGACATTTTCCAAGATGTCGTTTATCACAGTACTGACAAATTGGTCTTTTGAACTTAAATGTTTTCTCCTTGTTAATATTTTTCATTTGTTTGACCATTACTCTTTCTTTCCTTTTCATATTATTTTTCTCTTTAATCTCCGTATTTCTTACCATACTATTGATCGAGTATTTGGCCAATTCCATAGCCGAGGAGGTTTTTTATGGCTTATGGGTTCTTACTATATCTCCTATCTCTTTGGGTAATCCTGACATGTATTGAA
>NW_027506643.1:0-51585 GCF_021521415.1 Bidens hawaiensis
AATCCTTGAATATGGTGGTACAACATATATATAATACACACCCCTTTTTTCCTTTATTTGTTACTTCACCGACTCCGGTTGGTTAAGTTTCGAATGTCATAAGGCAAGGCTTCATGGAGGACTTTGTTTTCTTGATATATATTTACACATACATAACTTATTATACATATCACTTATGAATAACTTCTAACCCTTTTTAGTTTGTTCATCTTATTTACAAGTTCCATGGTGTGTGTTTGTATAAGACTAGCCTCGGTTTAACCGAAACTAGTCCAAACCGAAAACCGAACTTTTGTTTACTAGTTTTGTTAAAATAGTTGTTTAAACATGTTTATTGCTAGATTTGAGTTTCAAAAATCATTTTTACAAGTTCTTTGATATTAAGCATATGGAATCCATCTATGAACTCGTTGGGAGATGGAAACCGAACTAAACCGAAACTTTTGCTTAAAAGACTTGTAGTTGGAGATGTCCCAAACACGAGCTCCAAAAGCTTGAGGAAGAATTTTGGAACCTAAAACAAGAAAGTGGTGATAACGCCGCTTACTCGCTCCGTTTCCACGAGCTAAGCGTTCTTGTACCTCACTTGGTTACCCCACCCGAACATGAAATTAACAAATATATTGGGGGTTTACCGATGAAAATCTGGGACTCGGTCATGAGTAGCAAACCCGCTAACCTTGAGGAAGCCATCACGTTAGCCGGTTGGCTATCGGAAAATCACGTGAAGGCGGGTACCCTAACCCTCAAGAAAGCAAGTGAGAAAGACAAGCCCGAGCCCGCACCTCAAGCCAAGGTTGAACCCGAACCACAAGCCATAAACTACTCAAACTCCTCCCGACACAACAATAACAACAACAACAACAAGAAACCCAAAAACAACTACCGAAACTTTGTCGTTACCCAACCTCAACAACAACCCAAGCTCCCCAAACCGAAGACCCTATACCGGTCCTTACCCTCTGTGTAACGCTTGCCAATTTCACCACCCAACAAACTCGCCTTGTCGCCAATGTACCATTTGTAACCGACTTGGCCATCTCAACACCACTTGCCGATCCGCCTAACGAACCCAACCCAACCAACCAAGAACTTTTCCCCAAAATTCCCAAAACCGATATGCACGCTACCCACCAAACCAACCCCAACCACCCGAGCTTGTTACAATTGTGGAGATCCAAACCATTTCCGCAACAATTGCCCTCGCCTCACCTTTGCTAACCAAACCATGACCGTACCTTACTACCAAACCCAAGCTTACCAAGTCCAAACCTATCAACCCCAAATTCCCCAACTCAATGCACCACTCATCCAACCCATCCAAGCAATCCAAGCACCACCTCCACCTCCACAACAAGCACCTCAAGTCAACCATGGTAATCAAGGGCGAGCTTTTATGATGAATGCAAATCAAGCTCAAGTGGCAAACGATGTTGTGAACGGTATGTTTTTGGTGAACTATCATTTGGCTTCTATTTCATTTGACACCGGTGCCGATAGAAGTTTTATTTCTTTGAAATTTGAGTCGAAACTTGCGATGCCTCGAACTAAGCTTTCCCGACCGTTCTCTGTTGAAGTCGCCAATGGAAATTCTATTACCATCAATTCCGTCGTCCGCGATTGTTCTCTTATTCTTTCTAAGCATAAATTCTCCATTGATCTCATCCCGATGCAAATGGGTAGCTTCGATGTCATAGTAGGCATGGATTGGTTATCTTTGCACCGTACCGAAGTCGTTTGTTTTGATATATTCATTCGCATCCCGCTCGTCAACAGTAAAATACTTAAGGTCTTTGGAAACACAACGTCACGAAGGCTAAACCTTATGTCGTGTGCTCAATCGCAAAAGTACTTACGCCAAAAGTACGTTCCGTTTCTAGCTCTCTCGGTGACAAAAGACAAAAAGGAAAGGAAGATCCAAGATATTCCTATTGTTCGTGATTTCCTTGATGTTTTTCCCGATGATGTTACCGGTCTTCCTCCGTTCGTCCGATTGAATTCCAAATCGATCTTGTGCCCGGCGCGATGCCCGTGGCCAAGGCTTTTTATCGTCTAGCCCCGTCGCAAATGCAAGAACTATCAAACCAACTCGAAGAACTTTCCGATAAAGGATTCATTCGTCCAAGCTCTTCTCCTTGGAGCGCTCCCGTTCTCTTCGTGAAAAAGAAGGATGGTTCGTTTCGTATGTGCATTGATTATCGTGAACTTAACAAGCTTACTATTAAAAGTCGTTATCCATTGCCACGTATCGACGACTTATTCGACCAACTTCAAGGCGCAACTTGTTTCTCCAAAATTGATCTTCGATCGGGTTATCATCAATTGCGTGTTCGCGAAGAAGACATTCCAAAAACCGCTTTCCGTACTCGATATGGACATTTCGAATTTTTGGTTATGCCCTTCGGGTTAACAAATGCACCCGCGGTATTTATGGACCTCATGAACCGCGTTTGCAAACCATTCCTTGATAAATTTGTTATTGTCTTTATTGATGACATCCTTATCTTTTCTAAATCCAAAGCCGAACATGAACATCATTTGCGTTTCATTCTCGAACTCCTTAGAAACGAACAACTCTATGCCAAGTTCTCCAAATGTGAATTTTGGCTCGAGGAAGTTCAATTTTTGGGACATATCGTAAACGATAAAGGTATTCATGTTGATCCCGCTAAAATTGAGGCCGTTAAGGATTGGAAAAATCCAACGACTCCCACGGAAATTCGATCCTTCCTCGGTGTGGCCGGATATTATCGGCGTTTCATTCGTATTTTTCCAAGATCTCTTTGCCTCTTACCTCTCTCACCCATAAGGGACAACCCTTCGATTGAGGTTCGAAGCAAGAGAAGGCCTTTTGTACTCTCAAGGACATGCTTTGAATGCTCCTATTCTAACCCTTCCCGATGGAAACGACGATTTTGTTGTATTTTGTGATGCATCCCATCAAGTCCTTGGTTGTGTTCTTAAAAATTGAGGTCAAGTCATCGCCTACGCATCAAGGCAACTTAAGGTCACGGGAACCGAAATGATCCAAGAAGCCTCCGATGTCATTAATCAAATCCGTAAGAATCTCCTAGCCGCTAGAGATCGTCAGAAGAGTTACGCCGACAAACGGCGAAAACCGATCGAATATAATGTTGACGATCATGTCCTTCTAAAAGTATCCCCTTGGAAGGGGGTAGTCCGTTTTGGAAAGACGGGTAAACTAGCTCCTCGTTTCGTTGGTCCTTTCAAAATTCTTGAGCGTGTTGGGAAAGTAGCGTATCGACTTTAACTACCGCAAGAACTTGCCGTTGTTCATCCGACATTTCATGTTTCGAATCTTAAAAAGTGCCTAGCCGAGGGTAATCTCCATATACCTCTTGACGAAGTTCATGTTGATTAGTCTATGATTATGGTTGAACGACCCGTTGAGATTTTGGATCGTAACGAGAAGAAAACCAAGCGTAGTCGTATTCGGTTAGTAAAAGTTCGATAGAATCACGGCGTGGCGCGGAGTTCACTTGGGAACGAGAAGACACAATGAAGGAGAAGTATCCACACTTGTTTGCATCATCATCGTCATCTTAATTTCGTGACGAAATTTCCTAAAGTAGGGGATACTGTGACATTCGTCAATTTCGGGTCTCGTTTGTATTCGTTTTTGTATTCGTTTATCATGTAAACCAAAGCTTATGATATAATCAAAATGATGGATTTTATGTTACATATTGTTTTACACTTGTTGGGTATTGAAAACATTCTTTTTGGTCCTTAAAACTTCTTAAAATGACTTAAACCAAACTTTGGGGACTATTATTGTCATTTACCAAAAACTTGTTTGACTATTTTAACCATCACATGCATCTTTACCCTATTTGTATGAACCATACTCTTACCATTATAAAAGCAAGGCTCCATACACCATTTTGGTTGTTCATCTTCTCCAAAATCTCTCTCAAATCCAAGTATTCATCTTCAACATTTTGTTACTTTGATTTCTTAAGGTCAACTAACTATAGTCTTTCATTTTAACTTGTTCATCTAATATTACTAATCCTTGAATATGGTGGTACAACATATATATAATACACACCCCTTTTTTCCTTTATTTGTTACTTCACCGACTCCGGTTGGTTAAGTTTCGAATGTCATAAGGCAAGGCTTCATGGAGGACTTTGTGTTCTTGATATATATTTACACATACATAACTTATTATACATATCACTTATAAATAACTTCTAACCCTTTTTAGTTTGTTCATCTTATTTACAAGTTCCATGGTGTGTGTTTGTATAAGACTAGCCTCGGTTTAACCGAAACTAGTCCAAACCGAAAACCGAACTTTTGTTTACTAGTTTTGTTAAAATAGTTGTTTAAACATGTTTATTGCTAGATTTGAGTTTCAAAAATCATTTTTACAAGTTCTTTGATATTAAGCAAATGGAATCCATCTATGAACTCATTGGGAGATAGAAACCGAACTAAACCGAAACTTTTGCTTAAAAGACTTGTAGTTAACTTTTTAGTTGTAAAATTTAAGTTTTCATCATTTATAAACCAATATACAAGTTCTATGATATTTGGGCATGTAGAACCATCTATGAACTATTTGTGAGATGGAGACCGAACCAAACCGAACTATACCGACTTATACTCGTTTAAGACACACAAGTGTGTTTTTAGCTATCAAGACTTGTATATTTCTTTAAAAATAGTTTACAAACTGATTTTAATTATTTTCTTAAGTACTTGGAATTGTTGGATCCAACTTGATATCATCACATAGTTTGGACCGACAAAACCGAATACTCGCTTAACGTGCGTTGTTAGTTCTAAACAATGGATCTACATACTTGGTTAAGTGTTAGTATATTTTAATGAGTTATCTCATAACAATTAATATGTTTGAAAGTTGACTTTGGGTTTGACCATTTGTCAAGACCCGAATCAACAACCCGAACACTCGTTAAAAACCCGTTTTAGTATCTTTGTCCCAAAGGAACTTGCATTTTAGCATTTTCCCACCTTATTACTTAACATTGGTTAAGTAAATATTAAGGTTAGATACTTTAACCCGGTTTCGAGCAAACTTACATTTTTAAAGGATTGTTATTATAAATTTTTAAATAGTTACATTTTAAACCTTGAACTTTAATTGTTTACTTTTTGCAACAATTATTTTATTTAAAGATCTTTAAGACAACCATTCTAAATCCAATATTTTATTGTCATTTAGGCCTTGCTCGTTAAACTTCATCCATCCGGCTATTCATCTTTCACCGATCAAGTTTTATACTTGAATGTGAGTAACTTCATACCCCGTTTTCTATCTTTTGTTTTGGGGTGACATTTCATACTTATTCAAATCAAATGCTTTATACTTGAGTACCACAAACGTTGTTGTATACTTTACTTGAATAATTGCTCGATTTGGTGTTCTATGCTTATATGCCTATGTGTTTATCGCTTTCGGTTGGTGGAATCTATAAATCCTAGACTACTTGGCATCCCCTTGTAGCAAGGTGTCGTTAACGTAATGAAATTAACGATATTCTATTAAATACTAGACTACTTGGCAATCCCTTGTAGCTAGGTGGCGCTAACGTAATTCTATTAGCGATTGTCAATTTATCTAAGTTTATAGCTATTATTTATGGTTTTGTATACTAGTTTTGTGGCTTTTCATACTATATATCTATTGTTCAAAACTTATGAATTGCTCACCAACCTTTGTGTTGACAACTTTATTTTATGAAATGTTACAGGTTTGCATCTAGGTTGCTTATGGAGTTCGGTGAAGAAAATGACACAAATACCGTTAGGATATTAGCAAAAATGAACAATATTTGATTTGCTATATTTTGCTATATTTTGTTGTATTTGACTTATGACTATTTGGTTATGTGACATTTTCGATGTTGTGAAATGAAATGAGTTTGTTAAATATTGTCGCTTTAAATAGTGTCATGCGCTTATGGGCAATCGTTACACCTCGGCATGTTACGCCGCCTTTGGTCGGGGTGTGACAAAAAGGGACGCCGACATGCCAGAAACCACAACCGGTACGTTTATAGTCAACGACACCTATGCTAGAGTTTTATTTGATTCGGGTGCAAACTTAAGTTTCATAGATTATAGTTTCTGTAGTCTGTTAAACAAACCATTAACAAAATTAGATAAAACTCTAAGCGTCGAGACTGCTAGTGGCGAAATCGTTAAGATCTCTGAAGCCTTTGAAAACGGAAAAATACTTCTAGCTGGTTATGTATTGCCTATGAGTTTGGCTGGTTTTGATATTGTACTTGGTATGGATTGGTTATCCGATAATCATGCCCGTATCATCTGCAATAGCAAAACCATTGAACTTCAAGCCCCTGACAAACGAACAATTCGAATTGAAGGGGACAAAGACGCTGGCCAAGTTAGCATAATCTCCATGATTAGGGCTAACAAATGTTTGAATCAAGGATGCCTCGCATTCATGGCTTACGTCACTGAAGAGTCAAAGCCAAAAGAAATCAAAGATGTTCCTATCGTTTCTGAATTTTCTGACGTCTTTCCTGATGAACTCCCCGGAATCCCTCCCGATCGTGAAGTAGAATTTAGGATTGATCTTATTCCTGGTACTGCTCCGATCGCCAAAGCTCCATATCGTATAGCGCCAACTGAGATGAAGGAGTTGAAGAAACAGCTCGATGAGCTTTTGGAGAAAGGTTTCATTCGATCGCGTCCGTCGCCTTGGAGAGCGCCAATTCTGTTCGTCAAGAAAAAGGATGATTCCATGAGGATGTGTATCGACTATCGTGCGTTAAACAAAGTCACAGTCAAGAATCAATATCCACTCCCTCGTATTGATGATCTTTTCGACCAACTTCAAGGTGCTAGCTATTTTTCTAAAATTGATCTTCGTTCTAGCTATCACCAACTCAAAGTTCAAACCGAAGATATTCCGAAAACCGCGTTTCGAACAAGGTATGGACATTATGAGTTCACGGTTATGCCGTTTGGACTCACTAATGCCCCAGCTGCATTCATGGATATGATGAACCGTATTTGCAAGCCGTACTTGGATAAATTTGTTATCGTATTCATCGAAGATATACTTATTTATTCTAAGTCCAAGGCCGATCATGAAATTCATCTTCGAACGTTGCTTGAAATTCTTAGAACCGAGAAATTGTACGCTAAGTTCTCAAAGTGCGAGTTCTAGTTACACGAGGTGCAATTTCTTGGTCACGCCATAAATGTTAACGGTATTCAAGTGGACCCCCGCTAAGATTGAAACTATCTCAAAGTGGGAGGTCCCGAAGTCGCCAACCGAGATCCGAAGTTTCTTAGGTTTAGCCGGCTATTACCGTAGGTTTATCAAGAACTTTTCTCGAATTGCCGTTCCCTTAACTTCCTTAACTCGTAAGAACATCAAGTATTAATGGGGAACGAAGCAACGAGAGGCGTTCGATATACTCAAACAAAGACTCACCCAAGAACCTATCTTGGCTTTACCAGAAGGTACCGAGGATTTTGTAGTATTTAGTGGCGCATCACACTCGGGTTTGGGATGCGTACTAATGCAAAGCAAGAAAGTACACGAGAAGAACTACACGACTCACGATTTAGAGTTAGGCGCCATAATCTTTACACTTAAGATATGGAGGCACTATCTCTATGGAGTAAGATTCACTGTGTACACAGATCATAAGAGCTTGAAACATATCTTTGATCAAAAGGAGTTCAACATGCGCCAACGACGATGGTTGGAAACGCTCAATGACTACGACTGTGAGATCGTTTATCATGAAGGTAAGGCTAATGTTGTGGCCGATGCCTTAAGTCGTAAAGAGCATGAAAAGCCTAAAAGAGTTCGAGCATTACGTCTAGAACTCCAAGTGATAAGATGTACCACAATCTGAAGGCAAATTATTGGTGGAACGGAATGAAAAGGGATGTCGCTTCGCATGTTGTGAAATGTTTGACTTGTTTAAAAGTCAAGGCTGAACACCAAAAGCCTTCGGGATTGCTTCAGCAACCCGAACTTCCCGTTTGGAAGTGGGAGTTAATCACTTTGGATTTCATTACTAAACTCCCAAGAATGACTCGACAACATAATGCAATTTGGGTGATTGTGGATTGTTTAACGAAGTCTGCACATTTTATACCCATTAATGAGTCGTACTCAATGGATAGATTAGCGCGTATCTATGTAAACACCATTGTCGCTTTGCATGGAGTACCGCTGTCTATAATATCTTATCGAGACAATCATTTTACGTCTTATTTCTGGAAAAGCTTCCAACAAGCTCATGGTATGAAGTTGAACTTTAGCACCGCTTATCATCCACAAACTGATAGGCAAAGCGAAAGGACTATTCAAACGTTGGAAGATATGCTTCGGGTTTGTGTGATCGACTTAGGAGGCAGTTGGGATGACCACTTACCTCTCATGGAATTTTCGTATAATAATAGCTATCACACAAGTATTCAAACCGCAACATTCGAGGCGTTGTATGGAAGAAAGTGTAGAACGCCTGTGTGTTGGTCTGAAACTGGAGACAATCAATTGTCTGGACCCGAGATAGTCCAAGAAACAACCGACAAGATTCTCCAAATTCGAGAACGACTTAAGACGGCACGTGATCGCCAAAAGAGCTACGCCGATGTCCGTCGTAAGCCGTTAGAATTCAATGTCGGTGACAAAGTGTTATTGAAAGTCTCGCCTTGGAAAGGCGTAGTTCGCTTCGGTAAGAAAGGAAAGTTAAGTCCTCGATTCGTTGGACCTTTTGAGGTACTCGAACGAATCGGCACTGTTGCATACCGTTGGCGGGTGCCCGAAGAAATGCAAGGGATACACGATGTATTCCATGTTTCGAATCTGCGTAAATGCTTGACCGATGAATCTTGGCTATGCCATTGAAAGACGTGGAAATGAACGAAAACTAAAAATTCGTAGAACGTCCAATTAAAATTGAAGATTCGAAAACAAAGAAATTAAAAAGAAAAACTTTGAAAATTGTGAAAGTTAAATGGGACTCGCGTAGAGGGCCCGAATATACTTGGGAAATCGAATCGAAAATGAAAAGAAAATACCCACACTTGTTCGAGTAAAGCAATCTCTAGGACGAGATTTTTTTCAAGGCGGGGAGGATGTAACACCGTGAAAATTTCGAGTTCAAAGTATCAACTTTCCAAAGTCTAGGGACAAAAATTTCCAAAATCCAAACTAGAGGGTTAAAAATGAAAATTTGGTTTTCCTGACCCTTCGCGCTACGCTATGAGTCAGAAGAGGCACCCATCGCGTACCGCGATGGGGTGTCTAACAATATGTGACACGTGTGCCACGTGGCACACGGTGGCACTAGGTGCTGCCACGTGTCACCACGTGGCAACAATGCTGCCACGTGTTGCCACGTGGAGCGGCGCCTGCCACGTGTCGACACGTTGCAGGTCTACGCTGTGCGTCAGCAGACCTTTATCGCGGTACGCGACAGGTCTGCTGAGGGACCCTTCGCATACCGCGATGGGAACCAAAATTTCGCCTATAAATAGCAGCCATGGGGTGTTCACATTTCACATCCCAACTAAGCTCTCACATCTCTCTACTCTCGCACTAGAATACCTCAAAATTCGTGCCTCGTTTCCTCGATAAGCGTGCCTCGAATCTCTCATTTGTGTACCAACGTTTCAATAGAGTTTGTACTACCCTCCACCCACATACCAAGATGGGGTTTGTTAAAATGGCGATGAGTCTCGATAAGCGTGTTGTCGTGTATTGAAGTTTTGGCATTATCAAGCGGCGTCGGAGTGCTGCTCAAGTCCCTAGAGTTTCGATACGCCACTAAGGTTAGGCGTAATAATGTATACAATATAATTCAATATTATATTCAAGGCTTTGACCTTAAGTCGAGGTTATACTCGATACCTCGATAAAAGAAAAGAAAAGAAAACATAACAAAGAAACGAATGAAAGTTTGAGTATTGAATATTGTGATATATATGTGTGTGTGTGTGTGTAAGTATATATGATTATATTCTTTGTTATGAAAATATTATTTAATGAATAAAGAGTATTCTTAAATAATAAAAGTAAAGATTACGTTTGTTAGAGAATAAGAAACGCCGGGTTTTTAATATAAACTAAAGGTTTATAATTTACTTTTAAACTAGAAGTTTTCAAGTAAATAAAGAATTGAACTAAAGGTTCAATCGAGGATTGAGATATAAGACTAAAGGTCTTAAGCCGGATCGTGTATCCGACTAACAAATATTTATACTCGTAACTATAGGTTCGAGATAAAGAAAGGGAAAGACCCTTGGATGGTGAGTGAAGCCGATCCTAAAGAGATAAGGTGAATACGCCCCCAAACTTTTAAAAACTTGTTTTCAAACAATTCAAACTTGTTATATGAAATTGTTTACAAGGAACTATGTGTTCCTAAAACCGTTATAACTATGGGTATGAACCTAGCCCGCAGGCTGTGGTATACATATGTCTGGATCCTTACATAGGTGGTACTATGCGATGTATGGGCATGATCGCACCACCCTTGGTCGTAGGATGCTCTCCTGCGGGGAGTACGACCTTATGTGTATATTTACGGGTACTTAACTAATTCAAACGTTGCGGTGTTTGTGAGGTGACCTAGTGTAGAGACTCTAGTTTATAATGTGTTATTTGACTTTGTCATTCCTAAGCCACGTTGGGCCGAGGCAGGCGTAGTCTCGAGGGGTAATAAAGTAAACAAAGTTATTTTGCATCAGCGTGTTCACCAGCATTCGTTGCTGACGAATTTTCTTACATTTTGCAGGTGAACAAGTTTAGCACTTGGAGTGACGAAGTTCTTTGAATATCCGATGGCTCGGATCTTTTGTTAAAACTTAAATATATAAACAATGGTGGTTTTGTAATGTATAACAAGTAATCTTTTGAAATAGTTCGGAATCTTTTAATCCTGACTTTTGTATTGTAAATATTTACAACTTAAATCCACAAGTTTTACAAGTCTTCCGCTAAATGATTGCAACTCTGATTTATTTACACTTGTGGTACCAACTATTGATCATACTCCTAGGCCTTAGATAGGGGTGTGCTTCAGCAAAAGCCTCTGGGATTGCTTCAGCAACCTGAACTTCCCGTATGGAAGTGGGAGTTAATAACCATGGATTTCTTAACCAAACTCCCGAAAACGACTCTACAACATAATGCTATATGGGTGATTGTAAATCGCTTAACAAAATTTGCACACTTCATTCCTATCAATGAGTCATACTCAATGGACAGATTATCGCGTATTTATGTGAAAAACACAGTTGCTTTGCATGGAGTATCGCTATCTATAATCTCTGATCGTGACAGTCGTTTCACGTCTCATTTTTGGAAAAGCTTCCAACAAGCACTCGGCACAAAGCTAAACCTTAGCACTGCCTAACATCCGCAAACCGATGGGCAAAGCGAAAGGACAATTCAAACGTTGGAAGATATGCTCCGAGCCTGTGTGATCGACTTAGGTGGAAGTTGGGATGACCACCTACCCCTACTAGAATTCTCGTATAATAATAGTTATCACGCGAGCATTCAAGCCGCACCATTCGAGGCGTTATATGGTCGAAAATGTAGGACGCCTGTGTGCTGGTGTGAAACCGGAGATAATCAATTATCTGGACCCGAGAGAGTCCAAGAAACCACCGACAAGGTTCTAAAAATCCGAGAATGACTTAAGACGGCACGTGATCGCCAAAAGAGTTACGCCGATGTCCGTCATAAGCCGTTAGAGTTTAATGTCGGTGACAAAGTTCTATTAAAAGTCTCGCCATAGAAAGGCGTCGTTCGCTTCGGAAAGAAAGGAAAGCTAAGTCTTCAATTCGTTGGACCCTTCGAGGTACTCAAACGAATTGGCACTGTTGCATATCGTTTGCAACTGCCCGAGGAAATGCAAGGGATACACAACGTATTCCATGTTTCGAATCTGCGTAAATGTTTAGCTGATGAATCTCTTTCGATGCCATTAAAAGATGTAGAAATTAACGAAAACTTAAAATTCATTGAAAGACCAATACAAATAGAAGATTTGAAAACAAAGAAACTTAAAAGACGAACTTTGAAAATCGTGAAGGTAAAATGGGATTCCCGAAGAGGACTGGAGTATACAAGGGAACTCGAGTCCGAAATGAGAAAGAAATACCCCCAATTATTCTCGTAAGCAATATCGAGGACGAGATTTATTTCAAGGTGTGGAGGAGGTAACATCACGTAAATTTCGGGCCAAAAATGTCAATTTCTATAGTCAAGGGACCAAATTTGAAAATTCCAAACTCAAAGGGGCTAAAATAAAAATTCTGAAATCCTGACCCATCGAGCTACGCGATGGATCAAAAGAGAGCCCCATCGCGTAACGCGATGGGGTATCTGACACGTTGTGACTCGTGTGCCACGTGGCACACGGTGGCATCGCCTGCCGCCACGTGTCATCACATCGCAACACGTCCGCCACGTGTCGCCACATGTCAACACGTGGCACAACGCCTGCCATGTGGCGACACGTGGCAGGTCTAGTGTATGACTGGCCAGGCCTACGTCATGGTACGCGACAGGCCAGCCAAGAGAACCATCGCGTACCGCGATGGGGTCCAAAATGGGCTCTATAAATTGCAGCCACGGGATTCATTCCCAACACACAAAAAAATCACACATACTACTCTCTCTCTAGACCTCGAAAAGCATGCCTTCGATCTACCTCGTTTTGCGTACCCGATTTCTCGTTTTCCGTGCCCATTATCTCGATATACGTACCACTCCTCGACGACATTCCGAACAAGAAGAAGGTGCCGTCCCGACGTCCCGACAATCCTCTCGAAGTACGTGCCACGAAGTGTCGATGTTCGATTCATGTGTTCAAGCAAAAGGTTAATCAAGCAAGTGTTGATAAAGAAATAGAGTGGAAGTGCTGCCCGAGTGAATAGGGTTTATTGAGCCGACAAAGGTAGGCATAATGCCCGAATAAAATAATAATAAAATATTATAAGGGCTTAATACCCCAACTCAAAGTTATTCTTGATAAACAAAGAAAATAAAGAAAGAAAAATAAAATACATATGTGAATATATATGTATATGATTATTCTTTGTTATAAAATATATTATTTAGGTATAATGAGTATACTTAAATAATAAAGAAAGAAATACGTTTCTTAAAGAAGAAGAAACGTACGGTTTTTATAAATAAACTAAAGGTTTATAAAGAATACTTTTTAACTAAAGGTTTTAAAGTAAAAGAGAAAATGAACTAAAGGTTCATCGAGATAAATAAGACTAAAGATCTTAAGCCGGATCGTGTATCCGACTAACAAAAGTTATACTCATACTATAGGTGCGAGATAGCAAGAGAAAGACTCACGGACGGTGTTGGAAGCTGATCCCATTGAAAAGGTGAATACGCCCCACTTTTTACAAACTTGTTTTCAAACAAACAAACGTGTTATGTGTAAAACTTTACATGAGGCTACGTGTCTCTAAAAACATTGTAAATAAGAGTATAAGCCTAGCTCTCAGGCTGTGGTATACGTTTGTCTGGATCCTTACATATGTGGAACGCGGTGGGCACATCGCACCACGCTTGGTCACGACCTCCAGCCACGATGGGCCTGACTTAAGTTACGTCAGAGTGAGACTGACCATGTGTATATTTATGGTACCTAAGTTATGTCGAAACGCTATGGTATTTTGCTGAGGTGAGCTAGTGTAGAGACTCGAGTTTATGATGATTGTTTAACTTGATTATTCCTAAGCCTAGATGGGCTGAGGCTTACGTGGTTTCGAGGGGTGATTCAGTAAAGAAAATATTTTTAGCGTCAGCATATTCACCAGCGTTCGTTGCTGACGTATTTTTATAACATTTTGCAGGTAATTAAGAATAGAGCTTGTGAAGGCGAAGAAGCTCAAGAATCCGATAGCTTGGATATTTTGTTTAAATATTAAAATATGGTGGTTTTGTAAAACATATAAACAAGTAAATACTAAAAGAGACTTTCGTCTCGTCTTTTTGTATTGTAAATGTTTATAATATCGATCCTTTGTTTGTATAAAACTTCCGCTAAATAACCGCTACTCTGATTTATTTATAAATGTGGTACCAACCATTGATCATACTTCTAGGCCTAAAATGGGGGTGTGACAAGTATATCCTCGACTTAAGGTTTTAAGCCTTTGTATTATTGTATTATTATTTTATTCGGGCATTATGCCTACCTTCGTTGGCTTATAGAAACCCGATAAAATCGAGCAGCACTTTGGCGCCACTTCGTTTTCTTTATCTTCTTGATCAACACCTTTCCTTTCGACACCTTTTCCTTTGCACGAAAAATGAGACACACCAATACTTCTTCACACGTCGGCACGTTTTACGAGGCAGGTCGTTGGGACGTCGGGATGGCACACTCTTCAAGATAACATCATCGATACTTTGGGGTAGCTTTGGTTTGGGCAAGGAAATCGAGGATTTTGGGCACGTTTGACGAGGTGATCGAGGGTACGTTCCTTAAGGTTTAGAGAGATGTTAGAGAGAGAGGTGTATGAGAATTTTGAGTGTGAGAAATGAGATGGTCGTAGCTTACTATTTATAGGCAGATCAGGAGGCCCATCGCGATACCCAATGGCCCCTTGATCAACCCGTCACGTATCGCGACGTAGGCTGTTGCGCTACCATATAGGCTTGCCACGTGGCGACACGTGGCAGACGTGATGCCATGTGGTGACACGTGGCGGACGTTGTGCCACGCGTGGACACGTGGCAGGCAACGTGCCACGTCTGAGACAACCCATCGCGATACGCGATGGGTTTCCCTTCGGTCAGGAAACCAAATTTTTCATTTTTAACCCTAAAGTTTAGAATTTGTTAGTTTTGGTCCTTTAACTTTTGAAACTTGGTATTTTTGATCCGAAACTTTCACAATGTTACAATTATTGTCACACCCCGACTAAGGGCCTAGGCCTGCGACCACAGGTTGGTACTTGTTTTGTAGATACATCAGAGTTTATGGGTTAATTTTAGTGGAAGACTTTTAGGTTAAATATAATATTAATTTACATTGAAAATTTACTTGGGAATTAAATACCCAAGTATTCGTTTACAAAATATGTGTTCATATTACACGGATTTAGTTTATCTAAAATGGAGCCATCTTGTAACGCGCTTCTATCTTGATAAAGACTTCAATCCTTGCTATTTCTACTAATGCTTAATTACTTGCAATGGGTTGAAAAAAAATATGTCAGCTATGTGCTGGTGAACACGTATGACTCCAAAAATATCAGTTACAATACAAATATAGTTTTATGTACACTCAGCAAGAAGTATTTCATTCTTGGGATTTGTACCACTACCCTACACACACAAAAGTGTTTCCTAAGCCATGTAGCCCTAAATGGAGAACTAGTTATGACTGTTAGCCCGTGGCCACGTAGCCTTTGACTATTTAGGCTGAACAGTTATGTATGGATCCAAACACATGTGTAATCGGTGTGAGTTGCTTTTATTTTCTACTTGGTATTATAACGTTTTAGAGATCGTGTAATCTCATGTAAACGTTGACTGTCTCGTTAAGACAAACACCCATTCATCTTATCGAGTATAAATATGTTTTGACTGTTTATAAAGGTTAACGAATTCACCTGTACTGTCGGTGTGCGTTTGAAACCTTGATTGATTGAGAATGATATATTAACCTATACTGTGACATTCGTTAATTTTTGGTCCATTTTGTTTCTGTTATTATATTCGTTTTCTTATAAACCGGCCCGTTTTGTAAACCGAAACCCTCGAGATAATCCAAATGGTGTTTTTTATGTTACAACATTGTTTCACACTTGTTGGCTCTTGAAAACATCATTTTCGGTCCTTAAAACGCGTAAAAATCACTTAAAACGAACCTCGGGGGCCATTTCTGCCATTTTTGAAAATTGGGAAAAGCTTTTGATCAACCCCATCGTGCTACGCGATGGGGGATGCTACCTATGGTTGTGTATAGCGATCTACACAGCTGCAACAGCTCATTTATTTATTTGTTTGTGACTTGTTTTGATCCATTGTTCATGAAAACTCTTGTGTCTCACACCCATATTTGACCACCAACATTACCCTATATATACACCACCATTTCCCTTAATTTTCCCCTGCTACAACTCCAAAAACTTTCTAAAACATCAAAGATCCAATGTTGTTTATTTATGTGTTCTTGAAGGTTTGACTTCCAAAAGTCAAACTGAGTTTAATCTCTCATTCTAATTAGCTTATGTAGTCTTATTAATGCTTGTTTATGGTGGCACAACATATATATAATATACACCCCTTTTTTTACCTTTGGTAGTTACCTCTCCGGTCTCGATTGGTGAGGTTTCGGACCTCGCAAGGCAAGGCTTCATGGAGGATTTCGTGTTCTTGATATATATATATATATATATACTTATGTACCTTGTTTGTACATACTAACCATGCTTAACTTCTGCTCATTTTAGTTTATTTACAAGTTCCATGGTTATGGGTTCTAAGAGTCTATGCTTCGGTTTAACCGTAAATAGCTCTAGACCGTAAACCGAACTTACTTACTAGTTTTTGTTAAATATTTGTTTAAACATGTTTAATGTTAGATCTCAACTTATAAAATCATTTTTATAAGTTCTATGGTTATGAGTTTAATCTCTCATTCTAATTAGCTTATGTAGTCTTATTAATGCTTTTTTATGGTGGCACAACATATATAATATACACCCCTTTTTTACCTTTGGTAGTTACCTCTCCGGTCTCGATCGGTGAGGTTTCGGACCTCGCAAGGCAAGGCTTCATGGAGGATTTCGTGTTCTTGATATATATATATATATATATATATATATATAACTTGTTTATACATACTAGCCATGCTTAACTTCTGCTCATTTTAGTTTATTTACAAGTTCCATGGTTATGGGTTCTAAGAGTCTATGCTTCGGTTTAACCGTAAATAGCTCTAGACCGTAAACCGAACTTACTTACTAGTTTTTGTTAAATACTTGTTTAAACACGTTTAATGTTAGATCTCAACTTATAAAATCAGTTTTATAAGTTCTATAGTTATGGGTTTGTAGATTCTAACCTCGGTCGAAACTAGATCCGAACCGAAAAACCGAACTTTTGCTTAAAGAATTTATTGTTAACTTTTTGGTTGTAAAATTTAACTATTTTCATTTGTACATTATTATACAAGTTCTTGGATATTTGGGCATGTGGAAACCATCTATGACCTTATTGCGAGATGGAAACCGAACCAAACCGAACTTTTGTTTAAAGACCTTATTATTAAATTTTTGGTTGTAAAACTTAAGTATTTTCATTTGTGCATTATTATACAAGTTCTTGGATATTTGGGCATGTGGAAACCATCTATGAACTTATTGTGAGATGGAAACCGAACCAAACCGAACTAAACCGATTTTACTCGCTTAAGACACACAAGTGTGTTTTAATTATCAAGACTTGTATATTGCTTTAAAAATAGTTTAAAACTAATTTTAATTATTTTCTTAAGTACTTGGAAATGTTGGATCCAACTGGATCTCATAACAAAGTTTCGACTAACAAAACCGAACACTCGCTTAATGTGTGTTGTTAATTCTAAACTAATAGAACTACATACTAGGTTAAGTCTTATTAAGTTTTATTGAGTTATCTCATAACATTCATTATTTTGGAAAGTTGACTTGGGTTTGACCAATTATCAAGACCTGAACCAACAACCTGAAACACTTGTTAAAACCCGTTTTAGTATCTTTATTCCAAAGGGACTTGCATTCTTGCATTTTTACCCACTTTATTACTTAACATAGGTTGAGTAAATATTAAGGTTAGATACTTTAACCCGGTTTCGAGCAAACTTACATTTTTAAAGGGTTATTATTATAAATTCGTAAATATTTACATTTTAAAACTTAAACTTTAAATTGTTGAATTTCTTATCATTTATTTCATTTAAAGACTTCCTAGACAACCTTTCAAATACAAGACTTCCTTTCACCTAAACTTTGCCCGTTACACCTCATCCTTCCGGTTACCCGTTATTTTACCGATCAAGTTATAACTTGAATGTGAGTACTTTCATACTCCGTTTTCCATCTTTTGTTTTGGGGTGACATTTCATACTTATTCATACTAAATGTTTTATACTTGATTCTTAAACCACAAACGCTATTGTATACTTTACTTAAATAATTGCTCGATTTGGTGTTCTATGATTATATGCTTATGTGTTTATCGCTTTTGGTTGGTGGAACTATAAAATCCTAGTCTATTTGGCAACCCCTTATAGCAAGGTCTCGTTAACGTAATGCAATTAACGATAACTATAAAATCCTAGACTATTTGGCATCCCCTTATAGCTAGGTGTCGCTAACGTAACTCTATTACCGATTTTATCTTTTTTATCCAAGTTATTACTTTTATTTATTGTTTCGTATACGAGTTTTGTGGCTTTTCCTTACTGTATACTATATGCTCAAACTTATGAATTGCTCACCAAACTTTGTGTTGATAAACTTTATTTTATGAAATGTTACAAGTTTGACTTTGGTTGACTCGAGAACTTGACGAAAAATGTTATCAAGACTATTAGGATATTAGCAAAACGAACAATATATATATATATATATATATATATTATAGAACATCTTTGTAAAATGTAATATTTTCATGACAACAAAATTCCATTATAAGGATTTTTTTTCAAATAGATTATTAAATGATTATATGTGTGTTTTCAAGGTTTTAAATATTGTCACCTAAGGTGATAAATCTCTTAATAACTTTATAAATACGAGGTCTCATTTTGATTGTTGAATGCGAGATTTATTCAATAACAAATTACAACTCTCCTTATTTTTGCATAAACTCAATGATCATGGCTTTACAAATCTTTTTAAGACGCTTTTATAAATACTTTATACTAGATATTGTGACACAAATTTTCGTTCGACAACGATTTATGCGAATTATTACCTCATATTATCGTAAACATCATTACTTTATATAAATTATTTTCATCACAACAACCTTATGTATACAAATTCCTTTAACAATTTGGCTTACAAGATTTACTTTCGATAATGAGCAAAACGTTTCTCTAGCTACGCGTTACCGCGAGGCTATTTTATTATTATATTCATTTTTCTTGGAAACGAATTAACGGCTTTACTTAAAGACTTCATTTTTCAATTTCATTCTATATGACACGCGACTTATATATTTCGTCGTTTATTCGAGTCTCAATGATTTTTACGATTTTTTTTCATTTGATGAGATGTTTCGATGACAATATTATGCACATGAGATTTCATTTTGATTTTCGATTATGACCAAATTCAAGTTATTCAATAACAATTTGTATAATACTTTCAAAACCTCAATTTCGCTAAAAAAAGTTCGTTTATCTTTTAAACGATAATTTTTCATGACTATGTTTTTCATATTTGAGCATTTATGCAAAACACGATTCTATGCATTATTCTACATCATTTCATTTAATCTACTAAGCGGTCTATGTGTGGTTGTCCGCAAGTTTTGGCGCTATTAGAAACCGTTACTATGATGACGATTATATAAATGGTTTCACAATAGTGGTCGTATTCACGTTTTATCACATTTCATCGATTGCTTTGGTTGATAATCAAAATCTATTTATCTTAAGTTTGATACATGTATGCGTCACCCCAAGGAACTCACCTCTTTTCTCACATTATTACATGTTACGAAATCATATTCTCAACTGCTTATAACCTCGAGTTTGTTCACGTATGAAACTCATCGTCCGAGGTTATTGTTAATTGTATAGTTGTTTATTCCATCTTTATGTGTTCATTTATTGGGTTTCTCAGTTTTCACTTGTCGAATTTTTGTTTTCATTTATTTGATTTTTTTTCATTTCCATTTATCGGAGTCCTCATTAGCGTGTTTCATTTATCGATTTTATTTAGTACCTCGATTTATAGACATTGGCATTTGTCTTGATGACTTTAACTTCAAATCTTATTTTATATTGTTTACCCTAAAATATTTTTTTATTTATTCGATCCTCTTTACTTATTTTAACCGAATTGTTATTTTCACCTTGATTGGTACCTTCGGATTTTTTTGCTTCAATTATGTACCCCATTTTTCCTACTTATTTAAAGGCCAACCCAAAAAAAATTTTCAACCGTTAGTATTGTATTATCAATAATTTGTAAAATTCAACAGCTTTATGTATGTTTCCATTATCTAAAGATTTCAAAATAAATATGTCTCATAAACCACGCAATGGAACGAACCATGTGAACCATACGTCGATCTAAATAATTATGGGTGCACACTTAATTATCGAAATTCCCATATGGGGGCCATAGTAAGTACACTTGTGTGCGATAACCCAGACCCGAGGATAACAGCGAAAAAAAAGTACAAATGCGAGTTATGATAAGGGCATGGTGGATACGCCGCTGGTACATCCTATATATAAGTGCCTTTATTATATTTCTCATTTGTGACGTTTTTCGAGTCATGCAAGGAATTGACGTTATTCTTAAAAAAAATAAAAAATTCATGCAATTATTTTACTAAAAGCAATATTCGTTAATAATTATTTTTTTAAGTTTATTTTAATTTCGGGACGAAATTTCCAAAAAGTTGGGAATACTGTGACATTCGTCAATTTTGGGTCCGTTTCGTTTCCGTTATTATATTCGTTTTCTTATAAACCGACCTGTTTTGTAAACCGAAACCCTCGAGATAATCAAAATGGTGGTTTTAATGTTACAATATTGTTTCACACTTGTTGGGTCTTGAAAACATCCTTTTTGGTCCTTAAAACGCGTAAAAATCACTTAAAACGAACCTCGGAAGCTATTTCTGCCATTTTTAAAAATTGGGAAAAGCAAATGACCAACCCCATCGTGCTATGCGATGGGGGATGCTACCTATGGTCGCGTATCGCCATTTGCATAGCTGCAGCTGCAGCAGCTCGTTTATTTGTTTGTTTATGACTTGTTTTGATCCATTTTTCATGAAAACTCTTGTGTCTCACGCCCATATTTGACCACCAACATTACCCTATATATACACCACCATTTCCCTTCATTTTCCCCTGCAACAACTCCAAAAACTCTCTCAAACATCAAAGATCCAATGTTGTTTATTTATGTGTTCTTGAAGGTTTGACTTCCAAAAGTCAAACTGAGTTTAATCTCTCATTCTAATTAGCTTATGTAGTCTTATTAATGCTTGTTTATGGTGGCACAACATATATATAATATACACCCCTTTTTTTACCTTTGGTAGTTACCTCTCCGGTCTCGATTGGTGAGGTTTCGGACCTCGCAAGGCAAGGCTTCATGGAGGATTTCGTGTTCTTGATATATATTTACTTATGTAACTTGTTTATACATACTAAGCATGCTTAACTTCTGCTCATTTTAGTTTATTTACAAGTTCCATGGTTATGGGTTCTAAGAGTCTATGCTTCAGTTTAACCGTAAATAGCTCTAGACCGTAAACCGAACTTACTTACTAGTTTTTGCTAAATACTTGTTTAAACATGTTTAATGTTAGATCTCGGTTTATAAATTAATATTTTAAGTTCTATGGTTATGGGTTTGTAGATTCTAACCTCGGTCTTAACCCGAACTAGATCTGAACCGAAAACCGAACTTTTGTTTAAAGACTTTATTGTTAACTTTTTGGTTGTAAAACTTAAGTATTTTCATTTGTACATTATTATACAATTTCTTGGATATTTGGACATGTGGAAACCATCTATGAACTTATTGCGAGATGGAAACTGAACCAAACCGAACTTTTGTTTAAAGACCTTATTGTTAACTTATTGGTTGTAAAACTTAAGTATTTTCATTTGTGCATTATTATACAAGTTCTTGGATATTTGGGCATGTGGAAACCATCTATGAACTTATTGTGAGATGGAAACCGAACCAAACCGATTTTTACTCGCTTAAGACACACAAGTGTTTTTTAATTATCAAGACTTGTATATTGCTTTAAAAATAGTTTACAAACTGATTTTAATTATTTTCTTAAGTACTCGGAAATGTTGGATCCAACTTGATCTCATAACAAAGTTTGGACCGACAAAACCGAACTCTCGCTTAACGTGCGTTGTTAGTTCTAAACTAATAGAACTACATACTAGGTTAAGTCTTATTAAGTTTTATTAAGTTATCTCATAACATTCATTATTTTGGAAAGTTGACTTGGGTTTGACCAATTATCAAGACCTGAACCAACAACCCGAAACACTCGTTAAAACCCATTTTAGTATCTTTATTCCAAAGGGACTTGCATTCTTGCATTTTTACCCACCTTATTACTTAACATAGGTTGAGTAAATATTAAGGTTAGATACTTTAACCCGGTTTCAAGCAAACTTACATTTTTAAAGGGTTATTATTATAAATTCGTAAATATTTACATTTTAAACCTTAAACTTTAAATTGTTGAATTTCTTATCATTTATTTCATTTAAAGACTTCCTAGACAATCTTTTAAATACAAGACTTCCTTTCACCTAAACTTTGCCCGTTAAACCTCATCCTTCCGGTTACCCGTTATTTTACCGATCAAGTTTATAACTTGAATGTGAGTACTTTCATACTCCGTTTTCCATCTTTTGTTTTGGGGGTGACATTTCATTCTTATTCAAACTAAATGCTTTATACTTGAGTTTTAAACCACAAACGTTATTGTATACTTTACTTAAATAATTGCTCGATTTGGTGTTCTATAATTATATGCTTATGTGTTTATTGCTTTTGGTTGGTGGAACTATAAAATCCTAGTCTATTTGGCAACCCCTTATAGCAAGGTGTCGTTAACGTAATGCAATTAACGATAACTATAAAATCCTAGACTATTTGGCATCCCCTTATAGCTAGGTGTCGCTAACGTAACTCTATTACCGATTTTATCTTTTTTATCCAAGTTATTGCTTTTATTTATTGTTTCGTATACGAGTTTTGTGGCTTTTCCTTACTGTATACTATATGCTCAAACTTATGAATTGCTCACCAACCTTTGTGTTGATAAACTTTATTTTATGAAATGTTACAGGTTTGACTTTGGTTGACTTGAGAACTTGACGAAAATCGTTATCAAGACTATTAGGATATTAGCAAAACGAACAATATATGTGTGTGTGTGTGTGTGTGTGTGTGTGTGTGTGTGTGTTTGTTTACTTGTATTCAATTTGTTTTGTATGAACAAGTTATGTGATTGTTTATTGATTTATGAAATAAATGAGTTGATTAAATATTGTCACTTTAATAGTGTCTTGTGTTTTGGGCAATCTGTTTCATCCCGGCATGTTCCGTCGCCTTTGGTCGGGGTGTGACATATACATAAATAGGTTTGTATAAATATTTGAATGGTGTTTCTTGATTAAGCTATGATTATTAAACTTAACCTTGATATCGTTTATCTTTGTTTGTGAATGAAAACACTTTGTTTTTATGTGACATATGATATAGCATGCTTTGGCTTAATAGCTTATAAAACGTTGGTGAGTTTCTCCAGGTAAGTAAACGGGTCCCTCGATGGATTGGGGTTGGTATGAATTACTTTTCTTTAGGCAAGAAACTCACTACTAGTGATATCCCCCTTACAGTTTACTACATGCCCGTCAAAATATATCTTTTGTTAACATTACTTCATCAAGAAGTAACGTTTATAAAAACTTGTTTGTGAATGTTTATAAAATATTTTCAAGGTTAAAGGCCATAGCCTCGATTGATGTTTAAGCTATAATTTGAATATTCTTAAACGTAACTCTTACCTTAGTATAGATACTTGGAATGATAATACTAAGAAAATAGTAAACTTGACGGGTGGGGTCTTGATCTAACTCGCTTATGTGATTGATAATTTGATTATGGCTTTGTAAACTTGCATGAACTTCGAGAAACGGATCATCATCTCGTTACGGCAATCGGGTACACTTTCCTATGCTATGTGTGTGTGAAATGAATGTGTTTTGGGATGAATGAGGTTCAATGCCCATCACCCCCTTTTATAGGCGGATTCCGCAACCCATCGCGATACGCGCTGGGTTTTCTTTACCCTGTGGCGTATCACGACGCCGCAATATTATGCCGCCTTTGCCACATTGTGACACGTGGCCTATCATATTGCGCCACGTGTTGACACGTGGTTGGACACGTGTCCGGTTACTTAACGTGGACATCGCACTGCGCGATGGTCCTATCGGCTGAGCCATCGCGTATCGCTACGCCTCCCAAAACTAGGACAGTGTGCAAGTCCATCGCGTATTCCCCCGTCGCGTATCGCGATGTGTCAAAATTTCAGAATTTTCATTTTAGTCCTTAGACTTATAAAGTTAGTATATTTGGCTAAATTCTTATAGGGTTATTTACGCGGTGTTACAATTAATTAGTTTTTGCATGATAATATGATGTTTATGTTATAATATTATATGATTATGTTATGTTTGGTTTTTTGGATGATTATGTCAGTATTTGTATGATAATTTGATGTTTATGTAATAATATTGAATGATTATGTTATGTTACGTTAGTTTTAGTAAATTAATTGGTGTTTATTTTATTATATTTGCTATCAACCAGTTTCGGTTTTGGGTGACTTCGATTATGTTATAATAATATTTACACTTCTACTTGTAGCCACGTAACGGTTTATTTTCACAATACGATAGTTTAAAGAGATTATTCCAAAAAGAAACTTAAAATGGTTAGTTTTTACTAGAACTTTTAAAAATAGGAAAAACAATTTTTAAAATAGCACACATTAGTCGGCTTGATGAAATAACACACAGTAGCTAACCTTCTTAGCTCAAAGTTTAGAGCATTGCATTACAAATGCGATGGTCATCGGTTCGATTTCAATAGTCGGTTTTTCTCTATTTGTTTTATTCGATGTTTTACATGATACATGATTGATAATGCATCTTTGCAATCAAAGAATATTGAAAAAATAAAGAAAATAAAGTGTCTCCCTCTTTTCGTAAAAGCTGTTGATTTATTATGTTATAGGAATATCTAACTGTCTCACAAAAAGAGTCATTTTTTTTCTATATATAGAATAGAAAGATCTTTATATTTATCTTACTCATCTTATTATTCTTAATACTTCAGTCAATTTGGCTTTATCTTTATTTAGAATTTAGTTCATTTTTAGTTTAGGTTTGTTATGTAAAATGAAATTTCATCAATAAGAATGAATAATTAAATACAAAATAAGGAGTCATTATGTCGCGTTACCAAGGTCCCCGTTTAAAAAAAATATGTCGCCTTGGGGCTTTACCAGGGCTAACTAATAAAAGGACCAGAGCTAGAAGTGATCTTAGAAACCAATCGCGTTCCAGGAAAATTCTCAATATCGTATTCGCGTAGAAGAAAAACAAAATTTGCGTTTTCATTATGGTCTTACAGAACGACAATTACTTAAATACGTTCGTATCGCCATGTCAGGTTTTACTACAATTACTTGAAATGCGCATGAATAACATCCTTTTTCGGTTGGGTATGGCTCCAACTATTCTGGGAGCTCGCCAATTAGTTAACCACAGACATATTTTAGTCAACGGTCGTATAGTAGATATACCAAGTTATCACTGCAAACCCCGAGATACTATTGCGGCTAGAGATGAACAAAAATCTAGAGCTCTAATCCAAAATTCTCTACTCATCACCTCCTCAGGAATTGCCAAACCATTTGGCTCTTCAACCATACCAATATAAAGGATTAGTCAATCAAATAATATATAATAAATGGGTCGGCTTGAAAATAAATGAATTACTATTGTAGAATATTATTCTCGTCAGACTTCAACCTTAAAAAAAGAAAATAAAAACGAATAAGAATAAGGGTTCAACCCATTTTGCTCCCTTTCAGCGAAGTAAATTAACCTAAGATTAAGATAAATAAGGGTTTGATCCGGATTTTTCTTCCATTTAGGTGTCATAGACCGAGAGGGATATTTTCATTCCTTGTCTACTCTTTTCTTTAACATTATTTCCGTACCACAGCCATTAGGAATAGAGAATCTATTAAGGAATCCATATCAAAGAAAGGTCTAACTGTTGGAATAGTTGTATCCATTGATATTTGATCTATTGTGGTTAGTAAGATCGGTAAATTAGGTGAAGGTATGGAAAGAGAGGGATTCGAACCCTCGATAAGCAAAAGCCTACATAGCGATTCCAATGCTACGCTTTCAACCACTCAGCCATCTCTCCTACATAATGATTATGACCCCAAAACCGAAAATAGAGTGAATAATGAATCACTCATATTAAATTATTGGGTAGGTGCAACCAATCAATTCTAACTAGAATCTAAATAGAAAATTTTTCATCATAATCATAATAAAAGCAGAATCTTTCTTTCCTTCTAATCTGGGGGATAAAGATAAAATTGTTTTATTACAAAAACTAAAAAAAAATTCTATTTCTATTCATGTTTACAAAAACAATGTTTTCTTCTTTTTCTGATTATCTATTTATACTATACCGACATGATTAAATCAATAAATTAGAAATTAGAATGAATTGACTGAGCGAGGGGTCTATATTTTATGGTTAATGGATATCTTTAGATCATGATTCTATCTATTTAGACTATGATTCCATATCAGAAGAATTCTCAAATTGCTTTATAGGCCAGTTTTAAAGTTATAAAAAAAACTCGTATCCTATCTATCTATTTTATTAAAAATACAAATAGATAAAGAATTTTTTTATAGTTAATTGTATAATGTATACACGTAAATATACAACACAAAAAATGGGCGGCTATTCTATTTTCATCATACAATGATTCTTTTTCTTCTTTGTATCATAATTCAATCAACTGAGGTTATTCTATGCTGTAACTTCAATCACATAAGAATAGTTTCTTTCATTGGTAGACTATTCCAGTAAAGTAAGGTGAAATCGAATTCGGGTCTCATATTGATTTCTTAGTTCTTATCAATTCTTTTTTTGAATATTGAAATTTTTAAAATCGAATAGACGGACCATTTTTTCCTTTTTTTCATGAGAATGAATATGTTTTTATATTATTTCGTACTGTAGAATTCTTTTCCTTGGGGAATCCTTTTCCCGCGAGAAGTAGTGAGAACAATGATAGAATAGATTGTTGCCTATGTCTAGATCACGGATAAATGGAAATTTTATTGATAAAACCTTTTCAATTGTAGCCAATATTATATTACGAATAATTCCAACAACTTCAGGAGAAAAAGAGGCATTTACCTATTACAGAGATGGTGCGATTTGCTTTTTTTTATTACTCTCAGTCTTACGAGAAATACACACGATTCGTGATCGGTAAAAAAAAAAGAAAATAAAAAAAATATACGCTTGTTGAAGGTAAAGTTTGGAAGTAGAACAATTCCTTCTGTCGTGTATCCTCGATTAATGCAGCCTCAGGTGCTATGTTTCAATTATCGATTCTAGTATTGAGCGAAAGGTTATACCTATGGTTTGGTCTCAACTCCGTCTCAATCACTAGTTTATCCTCATCTATATGATAGATTGGTCTCAACTCAGGAGGAAGAACTAGTAATAGACACAAAATCATCCATTTTGATTCTATATTTGTTCGAATAAAATGCTTAGCCAATTTCATGCGTCTAAGAAAAAATATTTTCTTCTTCCAACTTTTCTATCTTCCTATTCATTTCCTGTGGGTTCCTCTTCCTCCAATTCTTTCCATTCTACCAATGAATAATCTATAAGCATGCGTAAATCTAGATTTGCTAATTGTTGTCTAATAACCCCCCCCCCCCCCCCCCCCCCGCGTAGACATCTCTCGAGTTCGAAATGTATCGAAGCTCCGGGTAGTAAAAAAAATAGGGATCCTGTATTTCCAAGGTTGAATTTCATATTCCAATAAACCCCGTAATCGTAAAAAAGTGGGTTTTTTTGTATCTATAGGCCTAGCAAAATAAAAATTGGGATAGGATCCCCCCCCCCCCTCCTTCTCAAAATCGGACGTGAAAGTTTCTTTTCATCTGGCTAGAGTAGCTCAAATAAAGAAAAAGAAAGGAGTTCTCGCTTTCAGATTCTAGAAAACTCCAAAAAGATCTACTCCTTACTCAAGTTTCCAGTGAAGATCAAGCAAAGCTTTATTGTTTTTGTCTTCCTTATTCTTTTTATTTAGCTTTTATGAATTCTTTATTCAATTATGACATAAATGAAAGGTGAAATTATTGAGTAGTCTACTTCCTCTCGAATGATGAATCCCGTAATTCTTAATTAAAGAGAGTACATTGAAATTCATAAGGAATTTACTTGTCTATGTACTTTTTCATTCGATCGTTTAGGTCCCGACTTCACATCGACGGTTAGGCCGCGATGCCCTTAAAGTCTATATGCAATAGATAGACTCTTGTAACCATGACACCTTTTCTATTTGCTTACTTGAACAAAACTTCTTTTTTAAAAAAAGGAACTGTTTAATTCCACAAAAGAAAAGGGTTTTTTTTACGAGATATAACTATAAATTCTCATGAAATCGACCATAGATCAATTCCCTTTTTGGGGAGTGTCTTGAATACATCCCTAATTCTGAGCTTCATGTTACTTCTACCAAGAAACATGTCAGGTAAGGGCATCCCGATTGGATTAAATGGGATGACAGTTTCTCATTTCGAGTATGTAAAATCAGAATTTCGATCAAATCACACACCCCTATATACTAGGTCTTCTAATTTGTTAAAAGGTTTTATTTAAAAGATTCACAATATAACTAGGAAGATGTTTCAAATACCACACATGCATTACCGGGTATGCGAGTTTGATGTAGCCCATTTGATATCTTTGTATCCGAGAATCAACAAACTCAACTCCGCATTGTTCACAAAATTGCGGGTCTTCCTTTTCATCTCTGATTACTCGATAATTTCCACAAGCACAAATTCCACTTTTGATAGGCCCAAAAATTCTTTCACAAAATAATCCATCTTTTTCTGGTTTATTGATTTTGTAATGAGGTATAAGGTTTTGTCACCTCTCCAAAAATCTCACCATTAGGCAGGATTTTTTTGGACCAAGCACTTATTTGTTGAGGAGAAACTAATCCAATTCGGAGTTGTTGATGTGTATATCGATCGATCATAAAAGAAAACTTCTGCTTCATTTCGATTAAGCTTCCTTCCTATTAAGCCGGAAAGTCTTCTCAGCTAAAGATCGTAATTCTCGAACGAACAACCGAAAAGATTCTGGAGCATCTTCAGGAGTCGATATTCTTCCTCCATAGTTTATAGTACCAAGTACTTCTTGGCGAGCTCTCATATGATCAGATTTATAAGTAAAAATCTCTTGTAAAATATAAGCAACGCCAAACCCCTCTAATGCCCAAACCTTAATTTCTCCTACTCGTTGCCCCCTTTCTTGGCCCTTCCTTTCAGGGGTTGTTGTGTAAGACGTGAATAACGCCCACTGGAACGCCCATGGATTTTATCATCAACTCGATGAATTAATTTCAAGATATAACAGGTTGTTCAAAAGGCTCCCCCGTTCTTCCATCATGTATTCTGCTTTTTCCTGAAGACTCGGGTTCAGATATCCATGGATTCGCTGTTTGCTTATTGGCTTCATATAATTCAGAACACACCAACTTTCTCGAAGCTTCTTGTTCATATCTCTCATCAAAATGCGCTATTCGATAATGTCTGTCTAACAAATCCCCCGCTAACCCGAGTGAAGATTCAAAAATTTGTCCTACATTCATTCGTGAAGGTACTCCTAATGTGTTGAAGACCATATCAACACCTCTTCCATCTAGGGATGACAATGGGTCGGGTTTGGGTCGGGTTTAGGTATTCCCAAACCCATACCCGGTTATGAAAGTCCATCCCAAACCTGTCGAGTTTTAATCGGGTAATTACCCGTCGGGTTTCGGGTTTTCCCATCGGGTTTCGGGTTTTCAATCGGGTTTTGTTAAAAGACCCGTTGGGTATACTCGGCCTAAAACCCATCGGGTTTTGACAAAATATAACTAATCGATCACAAATAATTATTACCATAAAAATAAAATGTCTCAAATAATTATTTATAAACAAGTTTCAATAGATAATATTTAAAATATTTAGAGTATACTATATATAAACATAAAAAAAAGTTATGCCGAGTATATAATCGAGTAAATGGATTAATGTTATCGGGTAATCGGGTATATTACAAATCCCAAACCCGTCCCAAACCCAAGAAAATTTTCAACATTAATCTCAAACCTGTCCCAAACCCTAATGAGTCGAGTATTACCCGTCCCAATTATGTTGGGTTTCAGGTATCCCCATCGGGTTCGGGTTTCATTGCCTTCCCTACAGTTCCATCTTGCAAATAAGGCATCATGTCTAGGTAAAATATGTCTTCCAGCTACTTTATCGTCTACTTTTATTTCACGTTTCTGTAAAATATATACACGAATACTTTATGTTTTCTCTGTCTCATCTGTCTTAGAGCTCTAGACCCATCTCACATCAATAACCCGGCCCCTGCCGCCTATAGGTAGTTTTAGACAAGTTCTTTTGAAGTATATACCCACATGCCAAGTATGGTTCGTAACAATCTATCTTCCAAAGCGTATGATGATTCTTTCACCATTTGGGGCGTTAATTTACCAACTAAAATATCACCTATTTCCACCCCAAGATCCTAGCATTACAGTTCCATTTTTTTGTCTAAATTTCGGAGTAAATGGACTTCTAAATGCGAGATATTTCATTAGTAAAAACTCACAGTTTGCACTCCACACTCCAAACCGTTGAACTAACACCGTACAAATCTCAAACAGACCATTGAGTCTATTCATATATGGGCTTAAAAGGTGATAAAAAATAACAGAAATCAAAACCCTTTTATTAATCCAAACAGTTTTGAAACAAGATCAAGCATCATTACCATTGCCACCATCTTGGGCTTGATATTCTTAAACCTAAACCAAAAACATAACCAGAAAATTCAATACTATTCAAATTCATACCAAAACACTCGAATTCGGTCCAACATCATGACTAAACAACTTTCCAGGGGTGCCTAGACTTGAACTCCAAGCTCCAACAGCAAAGTATGGTTAGAGATATCGGCCACTGGTCCAGTAAACTGAATAGGACCTGAAAAAAAAATATTTAAAAAATAAGAAATTACAACTGGTAAATATTTCATGAAACTTATAATTAAAAGTATTACATACCAGGACTAATATATCTGTTCTGAAGGGCCCACTCTTCTCTCTTTGATGCAAATTTCTTGAACGGTGCCCCTACAATTATTATTAAATAAATGTTTATGAAAAATGCTTACATTAAAAGAATAGATAAAATAAGTTTAAGAAACTCACCATCAAGTTCAACCATTGCCTTCTTTATCACAGGCTTGAATTTTCCTGTCAAAAACACACAACAGAAATCTATATAAATAATTATATATAAAAACACAAAATGTGAATATTTGTTTTACCGTGTCTCCTCTCTACGTCCATTAACGAAGTCAATGGAGTTCCACCAACTGTCCATTCTGCAACTGGTGCAGCTAAATTCCCGACCTTCATGTATCATAGCAAGAAAGTTAGTACCAAAATATTCAATTCAAAAATATTATTATTTAAATAATATAACT
The DNA here is from genome assembly GCF_021521415.1 of Bidens hawaiensis. NCBI lineage: Eukaryota > Viridiplantae > Streptophyta > Magnoliopsida > Asterales > Asteraceae > Bidens > Bidens hawaiensis. The sequence goes on from NW_027506643.1 coordinate 31,639, forward strand.
TAAAGATACAGACTGATGATATTAATCCAGTTTTTCCACTCTGAAGTAGAGCTCCAGCACCATATCCCAACGCATAACAGTATGAAGAATCAAAGTTTGAAGGCAAACCACATCTTCCTTCATATCTAAAGCATTAAACAACACCCCAATTTAAACAATCATCATAATTATTTAATATAATTACATAAAGAAAAAAACTTACCCGAAGAAGTGAGACTGCCCTTTGAATTGTTGTGTATGTTGACCCACTTGCTTCCTCTGTTCTAATTCAGTTTCAACCATTTGAATAAGCATTTTCTCGGTTTCTATTTTGGCAACCTAAATGTAATTCTGAATGTTGATATCCGAATACCCAAAATAATAAAACAAAATAAACTTAGAAGTTATAAAAAGTTATAATAACCTGGACATTTCCATGAGGATCTCTTTCAAGCAACAACTGATCTTGAATTGCTGAAGGAAGCAACTCAAAAAGCTGCAAAGATTGAGGAACAAGTTTCTGTTTCCAAACACCACTCTCGTCAACGGTTTCATGAGCCAGAATTTCATTTAATTCAGAGATTAGCTGTTGCACCTGCAAATCCACACAAAAATAACAAATACAAAAGAATATTGATATACAAAAAAAAGATATATATTTAATTACAATACCTCGGGAATGAAATCAATAAGTCCTTCAGGTATCAATATCACACCATAATTATAACCGAGATCTGCTCGCTTACAAATTACATCTGCTATGTAGTCTGTAACCTTTTTCAGTGTTAGTTTCTTGGAGGCAACCTGCAGTTAGTTATATATAAATAGATAATCATATTATTACTTTTAATTATATAAAATTATATAGTGTAAGTGCACGAGTGTCGGTACCTCTTCTCCAATAAGAGTGATGTTTGGATGAGTTTGTAAAGCGCATTCCAATGTAATGTGGGAAGCAGCACGCCCCATGAGCCGTACAACTGCATAAAACCTTTTAATTATCAACCTGACTTGAAACTAAAAGTATTGGTCAAAGCCAAAGGTTGACAAAAGTTAAACAGAATCTAATTTAAGTGAACGTAAAAGGTCAATAAGCTTACAGTGATAATATTTTCCTGTTGAACGAGCATCTATCATAACATTTCCAATCTGTTCAGCATAGATCTGCAAATGTCATAAATAAAAACAACTATGCCATTAGAATTTGTAAATCAAATAAACGATTATATAAAATTAATGATAGCAAATAAACTACCTTGCAAGCAGTGTCAAAGCCAAAAACTTGTAGGAACTTCTTTGCATTTCAAGTCTCCATCAATGGTCTTTGGGCACCCAATGACCCGGGTCTTCAAATTCTTACTCCCGTAGTGTAGGATATATATAACATCAAAATTCTACACACAGAGAAGATAAAATAATTCACAAATGCCAAAATTAACTATGATAAATAATCCACCTAAAGTATTCAGCAAGAAGACACGCATTTGTGTTAGAATCATCTCCACCAATAACAACAAGCCCATCCAGATCAAGCTTGGTTGCTGTGTCTTCAGCTTGCTTAAACTGGAACCCAATGAACAATTATATAAAAATTAAATCTCATTCATAAATATCCATACATCATATATCGGCAACAACGTAATTACAAAATATATATAAAACCTGTTCTGGAGTCTCAATCTTATCTCTCCCACTACAGATCATATCGAATCCTCCCTGAAGTAATGATTTAAGAGAAAGTTAGCAAATTGCATGGAAAAACGGTAATATAAAAAAAATACATGTACCTGGTTTCTGTAAGGATAAATATACTCTGGAGTCAAAACCACATACTTTCCCTTCATGATCCCAGCCGGACCACCATTAAACCCGTATAAAGTGCTTCCTTTGCAGCGTTCTTGCAAGTAATCTACAACAGGGAAAGAAAAGGTTATTAAATACAAAGAGTTTACATATATGTTTATGTTTAATAATATAATAAAGTGTTACAATTTTAAAAGAGAGAATCCTAACCAAACATCCCAGATATAACATTGTGTCCTCCCGGAGCTTGTCCTCCAGATAACACCACTCCAATCTTCAAAGCTGAACCTGGTTCATTTGATTCACTCGGCTACAGCAATGCAGACGGCTGTCCAAACAGAGACGGAAAAAGCTTTGCAATCTCATCTACAGAAGTTAAATCCACAAAATATTATTAAAATACCTTCTTTTCTATCAAAAGTGAATACAATCTTAACACCTAAAAAAACAACAATCCCGTTGTTTGACCTAGAGATAAGATGGGTACAAAGCTTACCAAAAAAGTATAGAAAAAAACACCAAAACCAAATGCTCATCGGGTTATCAATCGAGTTAATCACATTGAAAGTTATGTGTTGTTAATCATACACTAGCAAATCATGAAATTAAAAAGTTTCTCAATCATAATATTAACCACGGATAACTTAATAACATTTACTGTTCAATCTTCAGTTCTCAAAATACAACACAAATATATCAATTTTCATGTTCCTTGTATATTTTTGTTAATAATACCGATACCGATAGAAGCCTAACAGGAAAATATATAAATATATATATATATATAGCGTATCCGTTTGAGTATGTTTCAGGCCGATCTCATCCTCTTAAATGAGGTACAGTTCAACCTTAAATATATCAGAATACAAGAGAAATAAATATTAAATGAAATCTGCATGTAGATCTAAACCTAATTACAAAGTAAAGAGACGAACGAACTTCAATAATAATAATAATACCTGGATTTCCGGCAGCGGAACTAGTAGGACCATCGAGGACTCTAAAGGGCTTCTGGAAGACAGCCGGCAGAGCAAGCGGATGATCGAGACGGCTGTTCTGGACTTCACTGTAGACCGAAGATACACGGCTAGTAGCCGGCGGCTGAGGCTGCGTCGGCGCCGTTTGAAACCAAAGAAGGAGGAGCCATTGAATAGATCGGAAAGAGAGTAAATCGGCAGTGAGTGTTTATGGTGGGTGGTTGTTGGTGTTTATATATATATAATATAATATATAAAGAGGGTGGAGTTGGTGGAGATGGAAAGAAAGAAAGAAAGAAAGAAAGAAAGGGTAATTATGTATGTGTGTATTCGGAGAATTGGAGTCTCCGCCTCGAAAAACATGGGCCAACAACAAGCCGTAGTAACCTAGATTTTTTTATTTTTATTTTTATTTACTGATTGATGATGGTTTTTGATTTTTAATATATTGGACCTTCCAAATGAAACCAGAATGAATACCTTTTGACTCTATTCTATTAGATGACATGCATGGTCGTCTTTGACGTATGACGGCCATAGACCCGACACCATGTTAGGCGCGATTTTTTTTTCAAAAAATAATTATATGTATTTTTTATCAAAAACACGTGTATAATCAATTTTTCAACACAATTACATAACCACTAGCTTGGTCTAATGGTAAAGGGGTATGACATCTAACCAAAAGGTTGTGGGTTCTAATCTTATTTGAGACAATTTTAAGCTTATTTTTATACAAAAGTTTTTTACACAACTTAAATCATAATCAAATAAGTCCATTTATAATTAAATTGTTTAAACCCAACAAAATGTTTATTTTACTTAGGGCCCAAAAAAAAGTTTGCCTTTGGCCCAAAATTTTTTTCATCTTTTTGGAGCCGGCCCTTATTGACATGGATCTACAACTTGTAGCCTCATGCTGAGTACAGGGCTATTTAAAAAACTTTGATCAAAGCTAGCTAAATAAAAACTTGATTTTAAATGACCTGAGTCGAGCCGGCTAATTTTAGTAACTGTGACGAAGGTCAATTCGTTGACGAGCCACTCCTTTGCCGAACAATAGTATTGTGTTCTCGAGTTTACTTAACAAGAGAAATTAATGCTTTCCTTTCTTTTCTCCACTTTTTCCTTTCTTCCCAAACTTTATTTCCTTCCGATCCTTTTCAATTATAAACAAACCGGCACTCACTTTTTACTATTAATTTATCTTTCTTTTTATTTTCTTTACTTTCCTTTAATAAAACTCAAAAACACAAATAATCTCATTCTTTCCAGTTATTTCATTTCTTTTTCTCCTTTAATTGAAACTCGAAAACAAATAAAGAAAAAATTATATATTAATAATACAGGAATAATATTGCAATATAAAATACTAGGTTATAACCCGTGTACTACACGGGACTGAGAATAAAAAAACAAATCAACGTGAGAACTTCATTATCATATTATCTTTTTCATTTTAAATTTATAAAGTTGTTATGCATTATATCATTTAGTCATAAACTATAATTAAACAAAAACAATAAAAAGTATAATACTACAAATTTCAATTTATACCATTAAAATTAAGAAATGCAAACTAATAACCGGGAACAAAGATCTATATAACATATAAAATGAAGAAAGTGGCCTAGAGAGGAAGGCAATAATCCTCATTAATAAACGAAAATTTCATAAATAATAAACAAAGTGACTGTTTGGCAACAACACCCTCAATTGGAACATTGAGTCAAATGTATGAGTAAACATAGAAATTACAAATCTCTGAAAACTTCTTTATATACGACATTGGATGTCCTATTCGTAAGATTTCCATCTTTATCAAAAATTACGAGTTTGATTCCATCTCTGCTTTTGACTCTAGATAAAGCGACATACAACTGACCATGTGAAAAGACGGGTTGTTTAAAAAACAAACCAACTCTAGATAACGATTGGCCTTGACTTTTATTTATTGTCATCGCAAAGCATACAGCAATGGGAAACTGCCTTCGTTGAAACTTAAATGGAATCCTTTTGTCGGAAGGTGTTAAAGCAATTCTATGAATCAAAGTTCGTGTCCCTAAATTACTTCCAGCTATTACTTCAACTTCTATGACATGTTTGCCTAGTGAGACGACCTTTAAACGTGTCCCATTGCAAAAACCCTCTTTCTGATTAATATTTCGTAGTAGCATCACTGGAACACCAACCTTTATTGCTAATTTATGGTGTGGCAAACCGGGAATTTTAAGTCCATTAAGCACATCAGGTGAATATAAACTTGGATCAATAGCATCATTTATATTTTCATCAGGACAAATACTATCTGAACTCAAGTATTCCTTGCTATCTCCCGGAAACATCGATAGTAGTCGATCGTTAATTTCGTCAACGACTTCATTCTCGTTGGTGCAAGAATGGCTCTTTCCAGGAAAAAACCTGTATTGTTGAAATTTTGAAGAATTGAGAGATACACAAAGTCAATAAGATCAGATATGGGATCGGCTGAATCAAGAATTAGAAGATCATTAGGTATTTCTATAACTGCATCACCGTCGTTAGAGCCACCTATGCTACCTTCACCAAATCCAACAACCATGGTGCAAATATCTTTGTTTCCTCGGTGTTATGTGCTTCACTTCCTACAGTTAACCTCATATTTTTAGTTAACCTAAGAACTTTGCAATAATCCCAAATGTAAGAAGAACTTAAAGAAGCATTAACAATGTCTTGTCTGGTTCCGCTTTGAATTACAGGTAGAACTTGTCTGAAATCTCCACCAAATACAATTGTCTTTCCTCCAAATGGCATGCTAGAATTATTAGAATCATCATGCGATAAAATATCTCTCAAAGTCCTATCCAACGCTTCAAAACCATGCCTGTGTATCATTGGTGCTTCATCCCATATAATAAGTGAGGTTTTCTTTTATAGATTAGCAACATCGCTGTCTATTTGTATATTGTACGTAGAGACTTCAGTTAAGTTAAAGGGAATTGAAAACCGAGAATGGGCCGTCCTACCTCCTGCCAACAACAAAGATGCAATTCCACTCGAAGCAACATTTAAAACAATCTTTCCTTGTGCTCTTAAGGATGCATATAATGTCTTCCAAAGAAAAGTTTTACCGGTTCCGCCATAACCGTAAACAAAAAAACACCCCCTTGGTTATCTCTAACCGCATTTATGATTTCAGTATAAACACTTTTTTTCTCAGCAGTTAATGCGATAAAAAGATTGTCAAACTCAATTTGAAGATGTCTATCATAATCCATCTCTTCAGTGATTAAACGATTATTTGAAGAAGAAATCGAATCATAATCAGGGTAAGGCATTGTTTTGTAATCTCGTAAGTTGTGATTATTACGAACTAAGATTTTCTCAATCTCGTTTAAAGTCAGGTTTTTTATTTGATCTTCATTAAGGAATAAATCTGAAAACACATCATAAATATATTTTCATTAATGAATAATACTTAAAATTATGAGCTTAAGTATAATGCGTATAATATAAAGATGAAAATTATACTTATATGTGCTTATTATTCTAATACTAATGCAAGTAAATGGTTTATACCTGGTGACTTTAAGATGCGTCGTTGTTTATAAAGAATGACGTCTGATAATATCTCCCATGTTTTATCCCAAACATAATCCGGCCTCGAGAGAGAGTTAGATGTCAACATTGTGGCAAACAAACAACGTAAATAATGATCGGAGTCAGCATGACTCACTTCTTGAATACCTTCTACATATTTTGTATCATCATCTAATAGCCCCGCTGCATAACAAGCTTGTCGAAAGGTGTTATATTTATGACCATTTACTGTTAGAATGTCATCAAAGGATTTTGGACCTTTAACTTTGTTTAAAAGAATCCTTAAAAAATAACCCTCACCAGCAGAAGGTGAAATGGCATGAATTCTACCAAGTGAAAATCCTTGCTTTCTTCGCGCCCAACACTGTTGTTCACTTTTCCACACATACTTTGTAGGAAATTCAACATAAGTAATATTTCGAGCATCTTCGTTACATTCATTATACTCCATCCAAGATAAAAACATTGTAGAAGACACTGATGGTTTGTTGAGGACGTTGTCAATGTATTCGTTTGGCCCATATATGACTTGTTGTTGGTTCGGTAGATGGAAAGGCAGCCTAATAACAGAAGGATACCGGTAGTAAACATCATATGAGAATATACGCCACGATGCTTCACATGCAGAAACATATCGACAATCATAATAATTCTTGATCTCATCAACCGCTGGTTCTTGGACATCTTCTTGATCACCTTCCACAACAGAAACAGTAACCCTATCGGGACCTTTGTTGATGTATTTAAACAGATATTTTATAGAATCAGTCTAATTGCACCACTCAATATTAATATGGGCCTGATACTTTTTCAAAAGAGTTTTGTTGTACGAAACAACATGTCTATTATCTAGCTTGACATCAGACTTTACAACAAAAGATCCACAATCTCGTCTTCTATACAAAGGAAAACCACTTTCATCAATAGAGGTATGATCACGGAATTGTTTTGGGAAATTCTTTGAACATTTTTTATCAACCATGCATGAACAATTGATGTTGTAAGCACCACAAGGGCCATGGATCATAAAGTTACTTACAAGTGTATATAACTCCAGATCTTCATTTTTGTCCGGAAATTTCAGCACATATAATTGGATCAACATGCTCAACTGATGGAAATTTATGGTCAGCATGCAGAAACAAACATATATGGGCATGCGGTAATCCACGCTTCTGTAACTCGACTGTATAAACAACTGCATATAAAACAAGTATATATAACATTAAATGTTTAACTTATTTATTATATTAAAATTAGCTGGTAAATTATTCAGAACAACAAATTATATAAAAGAAAACGTATTACTATAACTAACTAAATTTAAATGTATTACCAAACATTTTGAGATTATAAAAAGAAGTGCTAAAATACCTGCTAAAACTTTGCCAAGTAGTGATTTCTCCTTTAGGTCCTTAATCAAAGAATCTAGTTTGATTTTAAATAGTCGGCATAGAATATCAGGCATGTCTTCAGCATTTAAGTCGGTGTCTTTGAGAAATCTTTTGACTTCTGGCCATTTCGGATTACACGTGAATGTTAAAAACAAATTCGGATATCCATACCACTTGCAAATAGACATTGCATCCAAATAATTTTGTGTCATATATCGAGCACCACCGGTAAACGAAGATGGTAGTATGACACGCTTTCCAACTTTTGAGACATCTGTAGTACCACGATTACGTAAATTACGTAATTTCTCAAAACTTTCACATCTTAGTTCCTTTTGTTGATTACGAATGTAATTCAACCTCTCAGCTTCAATCATGGTGTACCCGTCGACTAAGAATTGCTGATAAAGCCGCCGAGAATTTAATATTGTTGAGAACACGGCAATCCGATCTTGAATTCTATAAGCAAAGAATTCCCGCATAGTACATTTTTTGTTTTTGGAAGATGTGGAAGAATCAACAGATCTATGAGGGATGTCGACTCTGTAGAAATCTTCACCATAAAGAAACAACAACGGATATTGAAGAGCAAGGTAAGAAGGATGTAGCTCGCTAATATGTTTTAGATATCCCTCTTTGGTTAATACAACAATATCCCTGTTTTCTAAAGAATCTCCAATGTCACCGACTATCAAAGCTGCAACTTCTGAAGCGGTTGGTAAGTTGTATGTCCTCCCATCTTTTTGTCGGTTTCCAATTAGACGTAACTTTAAGTCCAAATTAGGCTTTTCTTTAAAACAATCTCTTACCATCCGATAAGATTGAACCAACACATTATTTGAATCTAAAATATTCTTTAGATGTTGAATAATTTCAAAATCAATATCTTGAGATGTTGAAGTAGAAGCTTTGTTGGTATCACTGCAAAAAATATTATATATATGAATAAATTAACTGCGTAAATAAATTAAATGGTATGAATAGTAACTTACACAAAAATTGATTGTCTATTTGAAACCTCGTTGTCAGTATCGTATATATATAACTGAGAAAATTTTGCTTTAGATCCATCTGTAGGTAGAAGGCTGCCGATACTATGATAATTCTGACCACTGAGTTTGAATACATAAGGAGCATTTCCTCTATTAATTGAAGAATCAATCTTTCTTCCCGTGGAAGTAAATGAAAACATAGAGTTATAGCGACGAATGTTCTTCAAGAAGAATTTGCTTTTAGGATCCAAACCATCATAAAGAGACTTATAAGCTTGTGGTGGTTCCTTGATATCAGGAAGCTGAACTTTACCATAACCACAACACACAAAATAACTCGTATGATTGTATATATTTGATTTTCCTCTAGCGGCTTCAGATTGCCATAATTTTGCATAGCATAGTTCACAAATAAAATCCTGATCACCGTGATCTAAGTAATCTGTATAGTATGAATGTAAAAACCAAAAAAAAAACATAATTGATATAAATATATTGTTAAAGATAAATATGTATTTACTTGAAGAAGTTGTAAAAATTACTAACCTTTTGATACAGATGAATATATGTTTATATGTTGTGCATCATCAAGCTGTTGTGCAGACGAATCAATTGGATTTAACCGATTGAAAGAATTGTTTGTAAATTTTCTCCTCTGTTTAGTTTTGGAATTCACCATATCTTTTTTTGCAACTGAATTAAATTTATAATTAGAAAAACAATAAAGGGTGGTATAATATTAAATGCTTACCATTATAATTTACAGAAACTGTGACATCATCATTATTTGGTGAAACATGTTGTATTTGTGAATTAGATAATGTTTTTTGTCTTTTGTTCTCCAAATAAAGCTTCCTTAATAATCGCCTCTGTTTAGCATCGCTGTTTACCATGCCAATATTTAAGCCTGTATAAAATCAATGATTTGAAAAAAAAATTAAAATTGAAGTGTATACATACATCACATGTGTTATAATTAATCATCTTAAAGATATTTAATATACCTCCTGTAATGTCAAACAATGGAGTTGCAATCCTTTGACTGGTACTAACTCGAATTGAACATGTATTATAACTTGGACTATTAACGTCTTCTGAAGAATTTACGTGTTTATATCTCTTGTTATCTAAATAAGCTTTTCTTATCTTTCGGTTTTGTTTACAATCGCCAATGGCCATATCTAAATTTGAAAAAAAAAATGAAGTGTTATGAAGAAATTGTCTTCTAAGGTAACATGGTAATCTACTATGCAAGTATCAACAAATTTGTTACCATTGTAATGTGTACGCATTTCAGCAGATTTAAGGCTAGATGAAACACCCACGTTTTTTCCGACCAAAACGTCCTTTTGTCTTTTAGTATCCAAAAAATGTTTCCTCTGTTTTCGCTGTGTTTACTATCATTTTGGTAAATGGAGGAATTTGAAGCTGCAATTAAACATAAAATAATATTAATATAACTTTGAAGATACAAATTATATTAGAAAGCTAAATAAAGTAAGGAAGCAATAAAATAGAGTAAAAAAACAGCTCTTAAAAAAGAAGATTTTGTATCGACTTGTTAATTTCTATTAAATTTAGTTGATAACTTTTTAACATATGATGAAGATACAATTTTCATAAGACAGTAAGATTACATGTTTGTTTCACTCGTATAAGTTAATTCTTGTAGAATTAATTGTATGCAACAACTTTAATGACAATATGTACAATTAGTACTTAATGTTGAAATAATTGTATCACTAATACTCTGCATTTTAATTGATTTAACACAAAGATTTTGTCATATGAAATAACATCAGCTTATAATAATTATATTATAATCAAATTCAGCTGATAACAATTTGTCAACAATAAACTCCCATCATGATAAAAACTGGAAATAAACCTTCTTCATTAAAAAACACTTGCAAATTAAAACATCCAACTTCAGAAAAACATAAAGATACTAAGTTCAAACAGGAAACAAAGTAAACGAAACTTGGAAAACATCAAACATAGGAAAACATAGTTTTTTCAAATCTGCCAAAATGAACTTATTTTTCCAGCTTTGGAGTGAGGAGTCTATTGACATATACTTTCGGACCTTGATTGTCTTGACGATGGGCTTTGCTTGATTCAGCCAGGGGTTCATCAACATCGTAAGCATCTATCAAATTTCGCTTCAGATTCACTTCAGATTGAGAACCTTTTTCATCATAAGCTTCATTAGTCAAGATGGTCTTTCCATGAGTTGTTGACATAACAGATAAGGGGGTGTCATTTTCACTTGCGCTTGAAAAGGTGTCCTTAATAAAAAAATCAAAGTGTATTGTCACGATAACCACATTTATGACAAGTATATTAACATATAATAATGTAAAGTTTTGTATACATAAAAAACTTACCTTCATATTAGATGTCTCTTGGGATTGAAAATCAACAGATCTAACAGTTGTTGACTAGGACAGGTCAACCTAAATTGTAAAAAGCAATTGATTTAGTATACAAAAAAAGATGTAGGAATAAAACATATAACATGTAATAGATATATTACCTGACCAACCTCAAACTTAGATTCCAACTTAGATATAATCGAGTAATCATCAGTAAACTTCTTGATGGTAAAAGTGTTGTAGTTGTTAGTGATGTTGTAATCAGTAATATCGATCTTAAAGGCATACTTTTTTCCCACCAAGTGAGTCAATTCAGGTGGAATCATGGAAAGACCATCCTTTAGAAAAAGTGAAAGTCATAAAAAGGAAATTAAAATAGGTTTCTTCAATTGAATTTTACATATCTAAAATTGGATCAAATTTTACCTCAAGGAAGCTATCAAGTAATTCTCTGGCACACTTTTTCAACATCTTTCGAGCTTCGCGATCAAAAACAGTAAGAGAGGCAACTCCGGTGTTGTCTTGTAGCCTCAATGGAATCTTGAACCTAAAATTTTATAGGAAAAAAACATTTTTGATAATTAAAATTAGAAATCATAATATAATATTAATAATTAACAATAACATATAGTATAAAATTAAGAGTCAACGTATAACCTTGGAATGGTTGACACTGATCTTTTGTTACATGCATCATTAGGACATCTGATAATTTGTTTTGGTTCAACCTTATCCGATGCGTCAACAGGATCACTAACAACATAAACAGTTTTGACCTTCTTGTTGCAGGTCTTGCATGCATCGTAGTACCAGTCAACACCAGGCATGAAACTTATAATAGTACCTGTTACAACAACAGACTTGACCTGAAATAATTATAATTAGACTAATCAGTGATATATTTTACAAAACTAAATTTATTTATTAAAACAATAAAGATATATAACCTCTGCCTTTTTATTCCCATCTGCTATAGTGTTGAAAACAGAGTTAGTCAAGAAATCATTTTCCAAACTGCAAGGCAATTCTGATGAAACCAAACGTCGAGTTGAAATAGATTGATGTCCTTCATTTCCAGTCAAACTCTTAATAAAGAGTAAATAAAATCAGTGATAATATATATATATATATGTGTATATATTCAAAACTTGTAAAACAGAAAATGGAACACACCTGCTTCTGAAAGAAATTAGCTCCTCAATGTTATCATTAATGAACAGATTACTGCCCTGGAAACATGACGACACATAGGCCCTTCCTATATAATGAAAATATAAAATAAGTCTTATTAAATATTTAAAAAAACATATAATAACATTTATTAGTATTAAAAGAACTTATGTATGTAAATTTAAAAGTTTGGAAAACAAATCTCTTACCTCCAGAAAAAGTATACTTTCGATGATAACAGCGGTATCATCTTCACGTTTGTTCGCCATGAAAGTATTCAATTGCTCAGCGTATGACTCCCACAAAGTAACAAATATGCTACGAGACCTAAATAATATAAAAATAGAAAGAAAAAAAAGTGAATACAGGTATCACATTGAAGAATTAAGATAAATAAATTTAAATTGTAACATAACTTACTCTAAATCCCTAACTTGAAGGTTCATTTTCTTTTTGATTTTGCCTGCTTGTGTTTTGTAATCATACATGTCAAAGTATGTGTAGACATACCCAATCAAATCTATATAACAAACAAATAAACAATGTTAGCTAAAAGCTATGCTAAACAAAAATATGTTTACAATGTAATACACATTTATAGTTAATAAAAATATAAAAAGTGAAGTCAAAGAAGTTAGTATTATTAGTTACCAATAACAGAGTCAGGCGGTACACCATTGTTGCGAAGCACATCAAAGTCAGCAAGTGTTAAACCATACAGAGATCCAACTTCCTCGTTATATTTTGTCACAGTTGAATCAAATGTCAAAAATAGCCTATGAGGATGATGTGTGACACGGTAGGCAGACATATTGTCACCAATATCAAACCTTTGAATAAAAACACATGATTTCTCAACCAAAAACTTTTCATGCTTGATTAGGTAGGTACCATTTATGGTTGCTTGGATTTTTGAACCCTATAAACATAATATAGACACATTGTAAGGTCCATCCATATATTAACATAGTGAAATAGTTTTAATTGATAAGAATTACTTCAATTGCATGTGTACCATTAACGACTTTGTGGGAAGGTAGCCTCCATAGCTTAATAATTCTTACTTTGATTTTGACATTAGTCATTGAAGCATCCAGTCGGCTGAGGTGAGTAATCTCAGAATTTTCTGTTAACCTGTAAGTATTATGAAAAGTTAGTTATATATAAATCAGAAAATGAGGTAATCACAAGTGCTATTAGAATAATAACATACCTTGAAGTCAGTTTTGAAGTCCCCTGACTCACGACTTTAGACATTATGAAAACAAAGAGAATGTAAAATAGTATGCGAGTTACTAAACCCTTGCCACCTATTTATACTTACGTACTGTTAAAAACTGTCATATAAAACTGCAAAGAACATGTTTCCATGAATGTAGCTAATGAAAAAAAATAACTGTTTTTATGTATAATTAATCTCAGCCGTATAATAAGGCAGTTAGTTTCTTAGATGAATTTTTAGGATATATAAGATCACAATCCAAGTGAAACATTTTCAACCAATAAGAAGCAAATAAATCAACCTACAATATAGGAATGACTGAAAATAAAATGTATTTTACATTAATTTTAAAACTACGAAAGATTGAGTACAAGTAAGTTGTTTTACTCTATTTTATAAATTCATGTTTTTAAGTAAATTCAAATATTATGTTACATCACCATTAAAAAAAAAGAAAAGAAAAGAAAAGCATAAACAATCAAAACAATGTGGTGTTGTACAAGCGTGTAAAAACTTCACATGAAGTTAACCTTAGCCTTGATAAAATAAGCATGTGTCACCTAATTTAAACACAATATATGTAAAGACAACAATTTAATATCTGATCCTAAATCATATATACAAACTGAATAATGAAACTGTACCTGGAATACGTCTCCTGGTTTTAATGGTATGAAGCGGGAAGTCAATCTCCCTATCAATACGACACGGTCGGAGCAGAGATCGGTCAAGATTCTCAATTTTACTTGCGGCCAGGACAGTTTTACGTCACCTCTTGAATCAAAACATCCAACTGGTTCAATAATTCCACCTTTTGACTCTATTCTATTAGATGACATGCATGGTCGTCTTTGAGGCATGGCAGGGTAGTCGACGGCCACAGACCCGACACCACGTTAGGCCCGATTTTTTTTTCAAAAAATAATTATATGTATTTTTTATCAAAAACACGTGTATAATCAATTTTTCAACACAATTACATAACCACTAGCTTGGTCTAATGGTAAAGGGGTATGACATCTAACCAAAAGGTTGTGGGTTCTAATCTTATTTGAGACAATTTTAAGCTTATTTTTATACAAAAGTTTTTTACACAACTTAAATCATAATCAAATAAGTCCATTTATAATTAAATTGTTTAAACCCAACAAAATGTTTATTTTACTTAGGGCCCAAAAAAAAGTTTGCCTTTGGCCCAAAAATTTTTTCATCTTTTTGGAGCCGGCCCTTATTGACATGGATCTACAACTTGTAGCCTCATGCTGAGTACAGGGCTATTTAAAAAACTTTGATCAAAGCTAGCTAAATAAAAACTTGATTTTAAACAACCTGAGTCGAGCCGGCTAATTTTAGTAACTGGGACGAAGGTCAACTCGTTGACGAGCCACTCCTTTGCCGAATAATAGTATTGTGTTCTCGAGTTTACGTAACAAGAGAAATTAAAGCTTTCCTTTCTTTTCTTCACGTTTTCCTTTCTTCCCAAACTTTATTTCCTTCCGATTCTTTTCAATTATAAACAAACCGGCACTCGCTTTTTACTATTAATTTATCTTTCCGGTTATTTCATTTCTTTTTCTCCTTTAATTGAAACTCAAAAACACATAAAGAAAAAAATTATATATTAATAATACAGGAATAATATTGCAATATAAAATATTTCATTGTATATGGTAATTATTGTTGAGTATATATCTTCAAAATAGAAGATACACATGTAATTATATATCGTATGAAACCATTTTATGATTTGAAAATTATTTACATGGTATCACTAAAACGCTAACAACAAAACCTCATACCCATAACTCTTAAAATGGAATGTGCTCAGTATGCTTCTTGTTTCAAACTTTTCAAGATCCATTGCGAAGTTTGAATTACCTAAATCCATTGCAAACTCTTAAAATGTCATTGGCCAACTTATAGATAAACCCGTTAAAGAATCACAATTAGCATGCCTCAATGAACAACAACAGCTTTTCCGAAATGAGTGACTATCAATTCCAAGTATTCCAAGTCATCAACATTGAAAAAAGGAAAATAAAGAAATGTCATGTAGGTATGATAACTTGTTAAATAAGTAAAATGCACATAATTAGCACACCAATATAAACTTGAATGACCTAATTGAGGCGAAAAAAGTTTGAATGACCTATTGGAACACTACTGAAACTTTGTTTTTATCTCCGTAAAGTTTTGCAATTAAAAAATAGTTTAGGTAGTATTATTTCTATGGTCCATCGGATAATTAATAACCATAAAAAGAAATTTCCCGGCTCGAGATTCACACACTATATTATTTCCATTTCCTCGGAAAATTCAAGTCGAAGTATTCATAAGGACTATGTCTGATATGTAGTGATTTAAGAAAAAGTTAGCTAACTTATTTGGAAATCAATGGTGTTGATCCATCTCATAAAGTGAAAACGAAGAACAAGCAAGCGTTTGTTAACTCGTTGTTCGACCAGTGATCAAAATCAGACACAAAGATATCAAATCCCCATAGATCTAGCATTTGTCGGTTCTATGTAGACGAAAGAACGATCTGAATTGGATTTCAAACTAAATGAACTTGTTCAAAACTCAAACAAAACCACAAATCTTTCATTTTAGAAAAAAACATAAATTATAAATCTAAAGAATCAAGAGAAAAATCTACAAGATTATGAGAATCCTAATATCAAACATAAACTCTCTTAACTAATGTAATAGTACTATAAAAGTCTAGAGCTTAATTATACAAAGTAATCGAAACAAACCCAGCTTCACTTAAGCCCACGAACAATAAGCCTTAGTTAATAAAATAGCCCACATGCACATTAGCATACATAACTTATTCATAGGCATAGCTTCATATAGAGATGTACAAAACCGGTTTCTAGGGAAAAATAGTTCGGGTTCTGAGCCGGTTAGGTTTGGTCAACTCACGGTCAAAATCAGTTTGACCCAAACCGGATTAGTTCGGTTTATATACCAATTAATTGTTAAAAACAGGTTTGAGGCAAAAGAGAAAAATAACTTTTTTCCCAAGTCGGGTCGATTTTAAAACCTGTTTGGTTTTTCAATATCCGAACCACTATATGAACCACCGAGTTGGGTCGGTTTGGAAACCAGTTTGGCTCAAATTGGTTTTAGGTTTGTACCAAGTCGTCTAAACCGGTTGGTACAAGGTTGGGTTTTTTGAAGCATCCGCCCAACAACTCCACTTTCTACTTTTATAATAAGAGCATCAACTTGTCCCTAAGAATTCATGGGTCCTTGGGGCCTATGTTGAAGTGAATCGATACAAACTGATAATCAAACACGATATCTATAAAAGTAATCGGTTCATATTTCATTGAATCTTAAGAACCAGATTAAAGAAGGTGATGAGAAAGTAGAATCCTATAACAGAGAATGGAGATGGGAAATCAGACGTTCACACGTTCAAGTTCATTCTTGCCTACGTTCTCTTCTACCCGTGCTTATAACATGCTTCTATCAATTTCCCTTGTTAGGCTTTTACTAACATTTGAATTGGGCTTGCTTGGCTGGGTCCATTGTGGTCTCATAGATGTGAACTGGGCTTTGACTGACAACGTTCATAACATATGTGAACGGAAAAATAGGCCTCAAACTTATATGTATATACAAAAGTCAGTAATAAGATGATAAATGGGCTAAAACTAAATATGTTATTCTTTTGCTATTTTTTAGCTTGGTTTTAAATTTATTTATGTTGTAAGGTAGCGTTTGGTACGCATGAATGAGGGAAGGAATGGAATATACCATTATGATGGAATGAAAAAAAATGTGTTTGGTTGGTCAATAGAATGTAAACACTCGTTACCGTGTTCAATTCATTCCCTCCAAAACACCTCAAATTCATTCAACCTATCCACTTGTTTTTTTTTTCATTTCATCCATTTTTCACTCTATATCACATCCACCACCCTCCCATCACTATTACCAATTGTCCTCTCACCACCACCACTCACCATCGCCTCCGCCACCGGCCACCACCACCACCCACTTCCGCTGCCACAACCAACGACCCACCACCGCCTACCATCATCGTCCACCGCCACCGCCACCGCCACCGCCACCGCCACCGCCACCTACCATCTCTTAAAATATTCAAAACCACCATCACATTTCTCTTCTCTCTCTACTCCTTCTTTCTCTACAAAACCGAACCATCACCACACCTGCAACCACAACCACCTACACGGTGGTTCCCCAAACCCGATATGAAAAACGTTATCCTCTGATGACGGATTTTTGAGGGAGTGAGATGAAGATGTTGGGGGCTTCCGGCAACACGTCATCCTTCGCCGCCGACCGTCACACCTCCGCCTCTCTCCTCCCCTTGATTCTCTATATGTTATCCACCACTGCCACTACGGAATCACAATTAGGGTTTATGTTGGAATCGAGCTATGTTGTGCAGATCTGAAACAACTTGCATCTAAATATTTCATCATGGTTGTGTGGAGGCGGTTGGTGTAAGTGAACGGATTTCACATATTTGACCAGTGTGGGTGAACCGGAAAACGCAGATATGCTAAACTGTTGCCGCAATTACGCCGGAAACTCCCCTAGGGATAACACGAGTTACTTCTCCACCTTTCCCTCTCTATTTTGTGATGTGATTTTGAAACTGGTGGTTGGATTAGGGTTTACATTGCCAGATGGGGTGGATTTTGTTGAAGATATGGTGGTGGGTTTTATGGTGAAACTGATAAAGTTCTTGATGGTGGTGGAGTCTCTCAGAGATGGTGGCGGTGGTGGAGTAACTGGAGATGGTGGTGGAGTCATCGGAGATGACGGTGGCTGTGTGGTGGTGGTATGGTGTATTGAGGTGATGTAAAGAGAGAGATGAGAGAGGGGAAGAGATCAGGTGAATGATTGTAGAGAGAGTGTGTGTTTTAATTTTTTTTTTTTGACAAAATGGCAAAACGCGTCCTTTACGTTTGAACGTTTAAACGCGTCCTTTACGTCCTTTAGCAAAAGAATTGGCAGAAAACATACTGAATGTTTCAAATATCTTTCACGTTACATCCTTTTACCTTAACCCAGTTAAATTTTTCTGTTAAATCTAATCATGTGCCTTGCACATGAGGGTAGCTTAGTTAATTTAGACATTTATTTAATAACAAAAACATAAAATACTTTGAAATAAAACTCCATCCTCTCTTTCTCTCTCCCAACACCAACGCCTTCTTCTCTACTACCATCACCAACCAAATCTCCATAATCTACTGTAAAGTGCAGGTCGCCGCCACCTCCCTACATAATAAACCACCTCCTCCCTTCTCTTTATTTGGTGTTAATTTCCAAATAAATTTCATACAATTTAAATTCAAGAATAAAAATCCTTTTGGATTCAAGACAACAAATTTCCAAACAAATCACAAGGGTTTTTGTTGTTTGATTTTGTTTTTTTTCTGTTAAAAGTTGTGAATTTTGGAAATTTAACGTTAGGGTTCCGTTTAATCGGAATTCTAGGGATTAAAATTTGGGTCTCTTTTCTCCGGCGAGATTGTATGGCTTCCGGGTTATGCTGGTTATTAAAGAGTAAATGGGGAAAAGATAACAAATTTCACACAATAAGGTTGAAAAAACCCACCAAACCCATTGCCGTCGTCGGCGCCGGTGCCAGCGCCGCCTCTCCCACCGCCACCGGTGCGGTCATTGTTCACCTACCCCCAAACCCGCTTCTCCACCGGCCATCACTAGTAACCATCAAACCCTAGCTGCTAAACAGTACTAGTGGTAATGAACAGTTTGGTCAAAATCTGGACCGCACCGGAAGCGAGGTTGTTAAACCGGTGGTTGATGGTTGGCTTAAGATTATCAAGTTGCTTTTTCGATAAATGTTTCTTCAAATCGGCGAATAATACGGGTTCTTCCGGAATGTTGTATAGGATGGGGTTTTTTTGGTTGCTGTTGTTGTTGTTGGTGGTAGAGTGAAGATATGGGTGGTGATGGTTTAGAGATAAAATGAAGAAGAAAGAGAGAGAAAAGAAAGAGGAGAGAGAGAGTTTGATTTATATTTTAAAATAATTTTTTATGTTTTTATTTGTTATTATTAAATAAATGTCTAAATTTACTAAACTACCCTTAGGTGTAAGGTAGATGTTAGATTTAACAGAAAAATTTAACCGGGTTATGACAAAAGGACGTAATGTGAAATAAATTTAAAACATATAGTATGTTTTTTGCCATTTCTTTTGCTAAAGGATGTACATTGAAAAAACGTTCAAACATAAAGGACGTGTTTTGCCATTTTGTTTTTCTTTGCTAAATTATATCTATTTCTTTATTTTTAATTATTAAACAAATATGTAAAATTACAAAAATACCCTCATGTGACTTGCACATTACCAGATTTAACGACAAAAATTAACCAGGTTAGAGTCAAAGGACATAACATGATAGGGTTTTTAAACATAAATCAGGTTAGAGCCAAAGGACATA
>NW_027506644.1:0-2500 GCF_021521415.1 Bidens hawaiensis
GACCAAATCACGTCGTTCGATAAACCTAACTGATGCCGTTTCATATTCGGCGAAGTTACAGTTTAGGCGAAGTTGTCCGTAACTTCGCCTGAGGTTTAACTTCGCCTGATAATTATTTTTGAAACAGTTTATGAGGCGATGTTGTGGTTAGGCGAAGTTACCATTAACTTCGCCTGGACTTTTTTACTTAACAGTTAACAGACGAAGTTAAAGTTGAAGCGAAGTTGTTTCCCAACTTCGCCCCATCTTTAACTTCGCCTATACTGAAAAGATCACAACTTCGCTCATGGTAACAGGCGAACTTGTGATTTGCTTTGTCGCTTATCTAACTTAGTCTGTTTGGTGCAGATATGGCTGCTATAGGTGGTGCAGGCGGTGATGACGGTGGTGATAACCAGAGACAGTTCTTCCCGGGTCACAACATGTATATAACATTAGACCCGGAGGCGAGCGGAGTTGATGATTTCCACGAAATCATCACATTCCTACTACGCTCGCGTATATTCCACGCGATTACGACAACACTGCCAATATCCTTGCCAAACATTGAGGATTTTTGGCAGACCGTGGAATATGATTGTAGGGTCGAGCCCCCGGTGACGCGAGCAACAGTCAACAATCACATTGTTCAGTTCTCATCTGAACAGATCCGGGCGGCTTTACGTTTTGGAGATGAGACGAGGGATGACCCGACAGACTTTGTAGCTCCTTTCCGTGATGGAGCGTTTTTGAGGATGGGATACTCAGGTCCCTTGGGAGATACGCAGAGAAGGAAGGGGTTTTTACTTGACCAGTGGCGCTTTCTCATGCATGTCATGATTGTTTGCATGTCAGGGAGAAAGGCGGGCACTGATGGAATGGGCGCGACCATGCAGTCGGCAATGACTGCTCTGACTTATAATAAGCGTTACAGCTTTAGTCAGATGGTCTTCTACGAGATCGATCGACAACGAAGAGCGGTGGCGCGTGAGAGATTTATCATTTATCCAAGATTTCTCTAAATGATCTTGAATCATATTGCTCCAACGCTACCTCAGCGCCGACCAATCCGATACGTAGAAAGTGTGAGCAAAAGGATCTTTGCCCAATGCAGATCCTCCAGTGCGAGGAGCAAACCTGAGCTCCGTCCTGGGCATACTCCACTATTTGGGTACTTGATCAACCCGGGATATGTGCCTGCTCGTGGGGGACGAGTTTCGGGACCCGGCACCACAACAGGCAGGAGCACCTCAAGCTATACCTGCTGCTCCTGTTGTGTCACCGGAGGAGAACGTTGACCTTGACGTAGAGTTTGGCGGTCAGGGATTTTTTGACATGGAGAGGGTTGATCCAGAGGAGATTGTGCAAGTCTCTGTTGCACATGTTTCGGGTGTGAATGTTACTAGGGCAGCTACAAGGGTGGCTGGCTCAGATTCTGATGATGAAGTGGCCGAAGCAAGACGGATTTTGGTAACACATGAACGGACTCATGGGAAAAGGAAGAGAACTGATGATGATAGCGAGTCAGACTATGAAGAAGAAGTTCAACAGTTGATTCGCAGATCAAGAAGGGAACGGATAGGTGCAGGATCGGGAATCGGTGAGAGCTCGAGGGTGGTACGTTTCACCCCACCCGCACTGTCCGGTATGGCAATGGTTCCCTCATCATTACAGGTTACAAGGCCAAGCGCCACGGACATTCCCGTGGTGGCTACCTCATCCTCATTTGGCCTCCCACTCACTTCATTTCAACAATCGGCTCCGGAAATCGTATCGTTGCCACCTCCAACTCTTACTCTAACGGAGGTCGTGGCACATTTTATTGGGTCGACGGTTGTGGCCACTGCAGGGTTATCGGTGACGATACCACCTGCGGTTACGTCTACTTCTGAGGTCCCGGTTACATTGGAAATCCCTCCTCAGTACACTCAAGATATATCACATCTGAGGTTTGATTTCGATGCAACCTTATCAGACTCAGAACGAATAGCAGCACTTGAACGGGTCGTGGCAGAACTGTCAAGGATTAATCTTATCCAGACCCAGGCTATTCAACGCCTAGTTGCAGAGAATCAGATGCAGTCGTCCCTGCTGGTAGAACATGGAAAAATCATAGATGCTCTGAAGGAGTTCTTGGCATCTCAGGGGGAGACGAGCTGTAAAGGCGATGAGTTGAGGACCAAGAGGAGAAATGATCGAGACGATGATCCCAATGCATCGAAAGGTGCAGGTGGTGAGTTGCCAAGAACTGTACAAGCTCTTGGGACTTCCACAACTCAGGGGGAGTCGACAACTGCAGCTGGTGGTGATGATGTGGTGGTAGTGGAGGTTGAGGAGATGGATGATGACTTTATGTGTGATGATGATGTATTACTGAGTGATGAGATAGAGAAGATTGGTGAACAGATTGTGATTGATGATGAGATAGAAGAGGGAGAGATAGTAGAAGAGAATGTAGAGCATGAGATTCCAGAAGTCGATAACGCAGATATGAGTAAAAAGATGGGAAATGATGAGACTG
>NW_027506644.1:7500-46353 GCF_021521415.1 Bidens hawaiensis
AGTCACTGAATGGGTAAGTCGCCAATCCCTAAAACGGACAATTGGGTTACGGGTGGTCATTTTACTAGAGGTTTATAATCTACCCTTGTGTGATTCCTGTTGAAGCATATACTCGAGGGGTGGGGGCCACCACCACACACCATCGACCTTGCTTATGTCCCGTATCCCGCTTGTCTTAAGAACCAAAAGTACACAAAAGATTACGGGCATTTTCTCAATATATTTAGCCAATTAAATGTCAACCTCCCGTTCGTAGAAGTTCTCCAGCATATGCCTAAATACGCCAAATTTTTGAAAGATCTTCTTAAAAGAAATGATAAGTTGGAGGAGCTTTCGACTGTTCCACTAAACTGAGAGTGTTCTGCGGTGGTTCTTAATAAAGTTCCAAAAAAATTACCCGACCCCGGTGTTTTTACCTTTCCATGCCTTTTCGGAAGTGACACGACATGTCAAGTATTGGCCGATCTAGGAGCTAGCATAAACCTCATGCCATATTCTTTGTATGAAAAGTTGGGCCTGGGAGAGCTCACCCTACTCGTATGACGTTGACTTTAGCTGATCGTTCCGTTAAGTATCCGAGGGGTGTCGTAGAGAATTCTCTCGTTAAGGTAGATAATTTGGTTTTCCCAGCTGATTTTGGTTGTTTTAGATATGGAGGCCGACGAGAGAGTTTCAATCATTTTGGGTCGTCCGTTTTTACGTACTGCTAGGGCAGTCATTGATGTGTTTGAAAGTAAGATCACTCTTAGAGCCAGTGATGAAAGTGCCACTTATTTGGCGAAGTCCATGAGACATCCGAGTGGTCAAGACGGTCTTATTGACCCATGTCACCCAATTTACTCGATAGAATCATTTATATCGGGCATGGATCCACATCTTGACAATTCTCGTTCGGTGTGATTAAGTGTGGGGAAGGAGAGAGAGGTTTCGAGTTCTGGGGAAATGGTGAAGTGTGTTGGAGAAAGAGGTGGTGGTAAGCGAAAGTTTGAAAGGGTTCGTGGAGTTAGAAAGATAAAGACCAAGGTTGATGAATGGTCGGATCATGATTCAAAATCTTTGAGGGCATCGGAGTTCTACCGAGGTGGAGGAAGCTTCACTCGGTCCGCCATGTGATTCGCATAACATGGGGTCTTGAGTGAAAACTCAAGTGTATAGTTGTTGGTACATAGATGTCAGTAGTTCATATGTATAAAGTCTGTAATCGAGTCTGTAATATTATTTATGTAATTGTTTGTGTAACAGCGAAGTTGACAAGTTCGCTTAGGCGAACTTGTTAACCAAGCGAAGTTGTTGACAAGTTCGCCTAGGCGAACTTGTTCAACGAGCGAAGTTATTGACAACTTCACCTGAGGCGAAGTTGTCGTGTATTTAAGTAACCTACGGGTTACTGTTTACGGTCGGTTTTTCTGTTAGTTTGTTTCTGTAATCGTGATAGCTGTGATCATTTCACGTGTCAGTGTCTGTAATAGACGTGGTTCGAGTTATAATATAACGTGGTTTCGTTTGTACCGTGTGTTCGTGTGTTAACTATTCTACGCTCGTATCTACCCACGCAGGGATTCCGCACCTGCGTAGATAGCGATATCCCGTGTACGATCCGTCCAGGAGCCTACAATTGGTATCAGAGCCATCGGCTCGATTGTGAGGTTCGGGATTTCACTCGGGTGTAGAAAACGTCTCGTTTGACCTATTCACGGGACACGTTTTCATTGGGATTGTGTTATACTCACCTTATACAGTCTTATTCAAGCCATTACACCGACCGGAAACTGCTAAATCGTCGAAAACAGTTCTGAATATTTTCAGTGTTCTTCGGGCGAAGTTGCTGTTCTTCAGGCGAAGTTGCCATCACTGGAAGTAGGGTTTCGGCGAAGATATAAGGCTAAGCGAAGTTATACACAACTTCGCTTACCTCATAAGTTCGCCTAAGCGAAGTTGTTCTCAACTTCGCCAAGTCACGCGAATTTACAGATTTTCCAGCGAAGTTAACACTTAAGCGAAGTTATCCTTAACTTCGCCTATAGTACTGTTTGGAAGAATTTTTTTTTTAATTTTCGGGTTTTTCTTGTTTTCGCGAAGATGTCGCCGATTAACATCTCAGAGTTAGTCAAAATGGAAGTTGAAGCGGGGTCGGCTACTAAGGCCCCAAGGTTGATGAAAGGAACAGACTTCGTAGCGTGGAAAGATAGATTCATTCAGTATATTAAATACCAGGATGCAAAGATGTGGGTGTGCATCCAGCATGGATATATTCCACCAACAATGGAATACGAAGGTCGTGATGTGGTTAAGAAGTACAGCAAGATGGAGGAAGAAGAGAAGAAAATGTATGAGGCCGAGAGCAAGGCCCATGCTGCAATTACTATGGCACTTCCTCAAGAGGTTCTCCATACATTCCGGAAGTACACTTCTGCATGAGAGCTTTGGGATGCTCTTGAGAATAGATTCGAAGGGAACGTGGGTATTCGTGCCTCGAAGATTAAGTTGTTGAAGACCCAGTTCTCTGTCTTCAAGTACTTGAAGAACGAATCGCTCGATGATATTATCACCCGATATTATCATCTAATGACAGAGCTGCACAACTATTCTATTGCTTACAGAGAGGAGGAAATAGTTGAGAAGCTTCTCGATGCTCTCCCACCAAAGTGGGAAATGTATACTGTTCTAATGAGGGAAGACAAAGACTTTCCTAATTTCGACTTGGAGATAGCAGTAAACAAGCTCAGAACCTTTGAGCTTAATATGGTTCGTAAAGAAACACCAACGGATCAGGTTCAAGACCCTGGTATGTATGGTGCCAAAGTTAACTCAGGCTCAAGTTCGAAGCCTGACTCTGCTGCTTACTACTCCAAAGGAGAGTCTGGTTCTGACTCTTCTCATGAAGGAAATGTGTCTGTAAATATGAACGGTGATGTTTGCTTCGTTGCTGGAGGATCAAGTGCTTCGAAACCTCAAGCATCCACAAGTAGTTTCTCTCCCAGTGCTTCAAGCAATAACTATTCCAAGATGCCAATGAGTGTCAAATCTGCTAAAGAGCAGTTTGCAGTCTATGCATCTTTTATTGCTTCTTACGAGAACTACATACAAGGGAAGATTGTGGACCCTGCTGTTTTGGAAGAAGACTACGACCAGATCGATCCTGATGAACTGGAGGAGATGGATCTGCAGTGGCAGATGGCGATGATAGTCAGAAGAGTGAAGCGTTTCATGAAGAAGACTGGCAGAAGGTTCGTAGGTGGAAAGCCAGGATTTGACAAGTCAAGGGTGAGGTGTTACAATTGCCAACAGAATGGACACTTTGCAAAGGAGTGCACTAATGCACGGGTTGAACGTAGTCAGGGGAGGACTACACAGCAAAATGGGAATAACAATGGGAATAATGCCATGATGTCTGATGCTGGTGAATACAATTGGAACATGTTCACTGGAGAACTCTTTGAGAAGGCACACATGGCGAAGGTTGCAGCTGAGGAATGTTTGAAAGCTGCTGAAAATGAAGAAGCATTTATGGCTGATGATCAGAACACCGAGGTATGTACTAAACCTATCTGTAGTAAGTGTGAGAACTTGTCTGAACAGCTTGCAACAATTACTGATCAGTATGTTAAATTGGATGCCGAATTTAAAACCTTGAAAGAAGATCATCACTTCACAAAAACAAGAGAAAATAATTATAGAATAAAAATTAAAGCTTGTGAAAAAGACATTAAAAGTTTAAAAACAAAATTAGCTGAGAAAATTGATGTGATCGATCTAAGCTACGAGGTTTTAGAAGAGAAAACCAAGTTAATTGCTGAAAAAGAAAAACAGATTGCTGACCACCAGGTAAAAGTGGTGGACCTAAATAGGAAACTGGAGCAATTCCGGAATTCATCTGCTATTCTTGATCACCTCGTCAGTGATCAAGGTTCCTCACCTAAAAGGGGAGGAATTGGTTACCATGAGGTTCCACCACCATATAACCAAAATTATACTTTCAATCCTAGTGTTCATGAATCTGTTAATTTTGTAGCTGATCAGACAGGTACTGCTAAGGAAACTGGTAGAGTACCAGAAGTTAGTAAAGGCGAAGCAAGTTCGCCTGTCTCAAAAATTAAAATTTCAAGTCCTGTCTCATCTGATTCGGATAAGTCATCCGAGTCGGGTAAGACAAAAGAGAAGGATGTATTACCCACTAGTGGGGAAAAGGTTAAATCAACTCAAAAGAGTACTCCACTCA
This sequence comes from Bidens hawaiensis, assembly GCF_021521415.1. Classification (NCBI taxonomy): domain Eukaryota; kingdom Viridiplantae; phylum Streptophyta; class Magnoliopsida; order Asterales; family Asteraceae; genus Bidens; species Bidens hawaiensis. The sequence goes on from NW_027506644.1 coordinate 11,720, forward strand.
ACCCATATGTCCCACCCTATGTGAGACGTACGGGTGGTAATACTCCCTCCACATCTAAAACATCTGTTGAAAAGAAAGCTGAATATAGATGTTGTTTTAGATGTAATCAAACAGGGCACCTTGTTGCTGATTGCCCTCTGAAGCAGCGTTTCAGAGAGGTGAGGCCCTCGAAAACTGAGACTAAGGTTTTTAGTAATCGTTTAAATGTTAAAAATGAAAACCATTCAAATTTGAGATATAATACCGGTTTTCAAAGAAAGACATCTCGTTTTCACACTACTAATAACCAAACCAACTGCTATAATTCTTTTAATTCTCTTAATGTTCGTCGGTTTGGTTGGCCTCACTATCAGTCTCCAAGGAGGTATCCTGTTAGGACTTGTGGAAAATTTTCAAATGCTAACTTTGGTCAGTCAAGGTGTGTGAATTCTGATAAGAAGGTTAGTCGACCCAAGACCAAGAGGTCTTGGGTCCCCAAATTTTAATAATCTTTTTGTTTGTGCAGGAACAGTTGAACAGGGCGTCCAAGAATCTTTAGGTTGTGGACAGCGGTTGTTCCCGGCACATGACTGGTAACAAGAATTCGTTACAAGATTTAAAACCTGTTCAAGGGGCAAGAGTCAGTTTTGCTCGTGAGAGTGGTGGCAGAATAACTGGAAGGGGTACGGTAACTAACGGGAAGATGACGTTAGAAAATGTGAACTTTGTCGAAGAACTTAAGCACAATCTGCTGAGTGTGTCGCAGATTTGTGATAAAGATTATACCGTACACTTCACGAAGACTGATGCGATTGTGTTGAAGCCTGGTTTTCAAATACCAGAGGAGTGGATAGTAATGAAGGCCCCACGTGATCGAATTACGTATATGATGGATTTAAGTTCAACTGAAATGTCAACGGAAGAATCGTGCCTTTTGACGAAAGCAAGCGAATCGGAATCTGAACTATGGCACAGGAGAATGGGACACATTCATCTTCGAAAGATGAACCATATTGTCAGACATGGGCTTGTGTTGGGTGTTCCCTTAAAAAGTTTCAATTTTGAAGACAAATGTCTTGCGTGCAAAAAGGGAAAGCAGCACAAGAAGTCCCATCTCACAAAGAAAGTAAACTCAATTGCCAGTACACTAGAGCTGCTTCACATGGATCTCTTCGGTCCTGTGAATGTAAGAAGTCTAGGTGGTACAACTTATTGCTTGGTGATTACTGATGACTACTCACGATACTCGTGGGTATACTTCCTGAAATCGAAGGACGAAACGGCTCAACTGGTGAAGAATCTGATTACCAAAGTTGAGAACATTATGGATAAACGAGTGAAGTTCATCAGGAGTGACAATGGTTCTGAGTTTAAAAATTTTGAAATGGAGATCTTCTGTCTGTCAAGAGGGATTGAACACCAATTCAGCGCTCCGTATACTCCGCAACAGAATGGAGTGGCTGAAAGGAAGAATAGAACTTTAATTGAAGGAGCCAGGACGATGCTGGCTGATTCGAAGCTTCCGGTGGTGTTCTGGGCTGAAGCTGTTTCTACAGCTTGCTATGTCCTGAATAGAGTGTTAACGGTAAAAAGACTTAATAAAACTTGCTACGAGCTGATGCATGGAAGAAAGCCCAATTTGTGTGGACTTGAAGCTTTCGGGTCCCCGTGTTCAATTTTAAAGACACATTCAAAGTTTGGTGAAGCAGCCGATGAAGGAATCTTAGTCGGCTATGAAGTTGGGACTCCCAACAGGCGTGTCTTTAATACAACGAACGGCAAGGTTGAAGTGGTATGTAACACCGACATTACGAGTTACAGATCGCCAAGACCGAGCATCGGACCTCCTGGGATTTTCGACTATGATAGGCTCTTCAAGTCTTTTAACATACCTGATTTGGTTCGTACAGAAGAAGAAGAACGTGTTGCTACGAAGATGATTCTAGATGAGGAGGAAAATTTGGCACATAGACAGCTATTAAATGATTGTCAACCTTCCTCATCAAATTCTATCGGTTCCCCTGCTGTCTCTCCTGAAGAAGATTTTATCAATCCTTTTCACTCTCAGCCAGAAACAACCATTGATGAGCTCTCTACTAATTTAGAAGATAATTTGCATGTCGGTGCTGTGCCGACCACGAGAATTCACAAAGATCACCCTCTGGAGAATGTTATAGGTGATGTGTCCTCCAGTGTACAAACCAGAAGTAGCTTGAATGAGCACACCTGTGTTTATACAAGCATTAAGGAAACGGGTATAATGAACGAATGTTTGTACTCATACTTTATTAGCCAGATTGAACCGAAAAATTATCAAATGGCTCTTAAGGACAGCTCGTGGGTTGAGGCCATGCAAGAAGAGTTGGCTCAATTTAAGAAGATGGAAGTTTGGACTTTGGTTGAAAAACCAAGGAATGTGCATGCAATAGGCACAAAGTGGGTGTTTAAGTGCAAGAGAGATGAAAAGGGGATTATAATAAGAAACAAGGCGAGACTGGTCGTTAAAGGATTTAATCAGCAAGAGGGGATAGACTATAATGAAGTGTTCGCTCCGGTGGCCAGGTTGGAAGCGATAAGATTGTTTTTGGCGTTTGCTCCTTTCAAGAAGATGAAAGTGTTTCAGTTGGACGTGAAGAGTGCGTTCCTCAATGGGAAAGTTGATGAGGTTGTGTATGTTGAGCAACCTCCGGGTTTTCCTGACCCAGACTTTCCTGATCACGTATACAAGTTGAGCAAGGCGCTGTATGGATTACATCAGGCACCTCGTGCCTGGTATTCAACGTTATCGGACTACTTGCTAGAGAATGGTTTTGAAAGGGGTTTGATCGACAGTACTTTGTTTGTGAAGAGAGATGGAAGTGACTTCCTGCTAGTTCAAGTCTACGTGGATGACATCATATTTGCTGCATCAAGAGTCTCCATGTGTCAGGATTTTGAGGCCGTTATGAAGAAAAGATTCGAGATGAGTGCCATGGGTGAACTAACGTTCTTTTTAGGTTTGCAAGTTGATCAAAAGAAGGATGGGATGTTCATTCATCAAACAAAATATGTTCATGATGTCCTCAAGCGTTTCAAAATGGAGGACTCTTCTCCATATGACACTCCAATTTGCGTCAACCACAAGTTGGGAGCTGAAGTAGACGGTGACGCAGATGTGGACCCAACTCTGTATCGGGCTATAATAGGTTCTTTGATGTATTTAACTGCTTCTAGGCCTGATATAATGTTTTCTGTTTATCTTTGTGCTCGTTTTCAGGCAAACCCAAAGGAATCTCACATGAAGGGTGTGAAGAGGATTTTGCGGTATCTCAAAGGCAAGCCGAAGCTAGGGTTGTGGTACCCGAAGGGAGGAGACGTGGAACTGGTTGCTTATACGGATTCTGATTATGGAGGGTGCAATCAGAGTCGGAAGTCGACTACAGGAGGATGTCAGTTTCTCGGTGGAAGATTAGTTTCCTGGCAGTGCAAGAAACAGACATCAGTCGCAATCTCAACGTGCGAAGCTGAATATATGGCAGCATCCAACTGCTGCTCTCAGGTTTTGTGGATTCAGCAACAATTGCGCGACTATGGTCTGAATTTCTTACTCACTCCTATTTTAATTGATAACACTGCTGCCATCTCAGTAATTAACAATCCCGTGAAACATAGTAAAACTAAACATATTGACATTCGTCATCATTTCATACGGGATTGTGCTGAGAAGAAACTGATTAAGGTCGAAAAGGTCGATACGCTAGAAAATTTCGCTGATTTATTTACAAAAGCGTTTGATAAATCCAGATTTCAAAACCTAATTGAGCTGAACGGGATGATCAATCCCGAGTAACCATGTTTTTATTGTGTTTATTTAAAAAAAAAAAAATCACTATTGCTTAAAATTAGTCGGTTACCTCAGTTTGATGGACATATCCTCGGATATGTTTTGGTCCTCGTTTCTACTTAGAAAATGAGGGTCGCCATTAACAAGATGACTGAAAGTGACCGGGGCGGTTATGATGTGTTTTCTTTCTGTCGCTGAAAATTAGTCGGTCATACTTAGTTAGAAGGACACATACTTGTATGTGGTCGGTCCAGTTGATCCATTGGATCTTCAGGATTGCCGTTTACCTGAAGGCTTTGACGTGATCGGGGCGATTGAAGTCAAAAGTTTTTTAATGGGAAATGAAAATACTTTTCAAGTCTGTTACTTCGTAAGAAGTTCGTTAGCTATGTTAAACGGAAAATTGATCTAACCTTGGAAAATGATATATATACTGATTGTGTGTGCTTAACTAGTGAAGTTATTAGGCTTAAAAGGCTTTAGGACAATCATTGTATGTCATGGTAACTTTTTATGGTGCGTAAAAGTAGATGTGATACAAACTAATTTTACTTTATTTTACGTGGAAACTCCTTAAGAGTTTTGCGTGTCTTCATATATATCTTTTCGAATGATAGGCAGAAAAGCGATTACCCAGTCATACACGAGCCCATGTGTGTTCTGATTCCCGTGAAGAAAGCGTTTCAAGACACTGCAGTGATCCAGATTCGGGACTTGCAGTTAATTTCTACTTTGAAGTCTATGTTGTTAAAAAAAAAATAAAAAAAATTTGGAGTTATCGTAACATATTAGTGATCATAAAATCAAGACTTCTCTATCTTAGAGTAAGAAGAAGAACGGGAACCAGAAGAATAGTACATACAAGTTAATCAGACACTATGGGTCGAAGTCAACTCGGGATGACTTGGGGAAAGCCAAATACGCTTTGAGGATAGATAGGAGGCATCAATATTTCTGAGTTGTTGCCCACTTAAATTTTAAGGATTAATTGATCCTATCTCGTATCACAGAAACGATGAAAACCACTTTAAGTTATACCTGCTTACAACCTGTCTCTACATGTCATAATACAGCTAAACACGGATCTATGTGACAGTCACGTAGTTAGTATGATTCCTGTTAGGATCTTTTCTAAAACATAGCAGTCCCTGACTAGACTGAAATTTGATCCCTTATTCGTTAAATTTTTATAAGTTTTTCCTATTTTTGTAGTTGTATTATTTTATAACTGGTTACTTAGACATGATCATTTTTGTTTAACTCTTTTTGGAAGTTTCAAATGTTAATTGCAAAATGTTCAAACTTAAAGGTTTGATTTTGAAATTATAGGCGAAGTAGTTGAATCAGGCGAACTTGTGCTTAACTTCGCCTAGGCGAAGTTATCCGTAACTTCGCCTGAACTTCACTGACCCTATATAAGGATTTTTTAAACAGTAAATTCATTATTTTCAAAAAATCCAGCGAACTTAATCAGAGCTTCTCCGGCGAACTTACCATCTTTTTCGATTTCGATCTTCGTTTCCAGTTTCTATTACCAGTTGAGGGTACGTGTTGTCGATATACCTCACAAACATGTTCTTTTCATGGTCGTTTTTACCCGGTTCGAGACCTCGGGTCGTCGGACCTTCAAAACCGAGTTTTTCAAACTTGTGTTACGTATTCATGGACGAACTTTTCGTCTTAATAACATTAATATATTGTTTTCTTCTCTCCGGGATCGTCAAATCGTGCGAAATCATCGGATTTTTGGACGTTTGAATCTGAACAGTCGCCGATTCAGATGTAGGCGAAGTTAGGTTTTAGGCGAAGTTATCCGCAACTTCGCCTGGGGCTTAAATTCGCTTGAGGCGAAGTTATCCGCAACTTCGCCTGAAGCTTAATTTCGCCTAACACTTATATTCGCCTGAGGCGATGTTGTGAAGAGGCGAAGTTATCACTAACTTCGCCCAGATCATTATAATTAAAATTAATTAGACGAACTTACAGATGAAGCGAAGTTGTTCCCAACTTCGCCTCACCTTTAACTTCGCCTATACATGTTTGATCACAACTTCGCCCATGGTATAAAGCGAACTTGTGAGTTGCTTAACGGTTATCTAACTTGGTTCGTTTAGTGCAGATATGGCTGCTGTTGGAGGAGCTGGTGGTGATGACGGTGACGATCAGAGGCAATTCTTTCCATCTCATAACCAGTTCATCACTCTAGATCCAGATGCAAAAGGCGTGGAGGACTACAGGGAGATTATTACTTTTCTCCTGCACTCAAGAATATTTCACGCTATCACAACTACCCTGCCTATTTCACTACCGAATATTGAAGACTTTTGGCAGACGGTAGAGTATGATTGCCGGGTTGAGCCCCCGGTGATGCGAGCCACCGTTAATGGTCAAGTTGTTCAGTTTTCCTCTGAACACATACGGGTGGCGTTGCAATTTGGAGAAGAAACAAGAGATGACCCAACGGAGTTTGTTGCTCCTTTTCGTGATGGCGCGTTCCTACGGATGGGGTATTCAGGTCTCTTAGGGGATACACAGCGAAGGAAAGGATTTTTATTAGATCAGTGGCGCTTCCTAATGCACGTCATGATAGTATGTATGTCAGGACAGAAGGCGGGCACTGATGGAATGGGTGCGACGATGCAGTCTGCTATGACTGCCCTGACTTACAATAAAAGATATTCTTTTAGTCAGATGATCTTTTATGAGATCGATCGTCAGAGGAGGGCTGTGGCGCGTGAGCGGTTTACAATGTATCCACGATTCCTACAGATGATTTTAAATCATGTGGCTCCGTCGCTACCTCAAAGACGCCCTATTCGATACGTGGAATGTGTGACGAAACGTATCTTTGCTCAGTGTCGCACTTCCAGCGCACGAAGCAAGCCTGAGCTGCGTCCCAGGCATACTCCGCTTTTTGGGTATCTTATAAACCCGGAGTTTGTGCCTGCGGCAGGGGACGAGTTTAGGGATCCAAGACCACAACAGGCGGCAGCACCCCAGGCTGTATCAGCTGCGCCTGCTGTATCTACTGCTGTATCTGCTGCTGTGCCAGCTTCTGAGATTGATCTTGACGCCATGTTCGGCGGGCAAGGGTTGTTTGATATGGACCGATTTGATCCACAGGAGAATATTCCAGTATCGGGTCCACAAGCTGATTTTGATGATGTGATGGAAGAGGCAAGACAGATGATGGTAACACTTGAGAGAACGGTTGGGAAACACAAGAGAATTGTTGACGATGACGACGAGGAAGATGATGAAGAAAAAGCTGTGCGGCTGGTAAGAAAGCGTTCACGTAGGGAAACGACAGGTATGGGTGTGGGAGCCGGAGAGACTTCAAGGTTTGCACGTTTTGCTCCACCTGCCTTGTCTGGTATGTTCCTTGTTTCTACCTCTGTGCAGGTATCGAGTACAAGCGCTACGGTTGTTCCCGTAGTGGCTACATCGTCGGCTGACATTCCATCGGTCACAGCCGTCCAGACGTCAGCTCCAGCAATTGTGTCTCTACCACCTCCAACGTTTACTCCATCGGTGGTAGTAGCACGATTTGTTGAGTCTACGGTCACCACTACTGCAGGAGTATCGGGTACGGTACCACCTGCGGACACGCCCTCATCTGACTCGGAACGGATAGCTTCACTAGAGCGGATTATAGCTGAGCAGTCAAAGACCATTCAAAGCCTAGTGGAAGCAAATCAACTGCAGGCATCCCTCCTGGCTGAGCACGGGAAAATCATAGATGCCTTGAAAGCGTTCTTGGCATCTCAGGGGGAGATGAGCTGTAGAGGTGATGAGTTGAGGACCAAGCGTAGAGAAGACCGAGACGATGATCCCAATGCACCGGAAGGTGCAGGTGGTGAGCTGCCAAGAACCTCTCAAACTCTTGGGGCTTCCACAGCTGAGGGGGAGTCTACCGAAGCGGCTGGTGGTGATGATGTAGTGATGGTGGAGGATGATGTGATCGATGCGCTGAAAGAACTTGATGATGACATGTTCAGCGACGATGTATTATTTGATGAAGATGTTCTGCCAATCAGTGAGATTGAAAAGATTGGTGCAGAAATTGTGGTAGAAGATGTGATAGAAGAAGGAGAGATTGTTGAAGAAAATATCGAACACGAGATCCCTGAGGTTGAGAAAGCCGATGTGAGGGCTGAGATGGATGAGACTACTGAGTGGGAGGAGCAGCCTAGGTGGAAGGAAGGCTGTGCTCATTGGTTTGTCAAGACCAAGAAGCCTGCTGTTCCAGCCATGTTCAAGAAGAGCTATAACATTAAAGGCTATGCTGAGGCAAAGAAGGGGATAATCTGTTGGATTTATGATGAACAGATCAAGTTATTTGTGGTAAAACGTTATGATGGCATTCAATACTTCAGGAGAATGTTGAGATCTCTCAACACGTTGCCGGAATGCGAGGTGAAAGATTTGGGAAGATTAGGCCTGATAAACAGAAGTGACAACAATATGGCGAGAATGATTGAGAAGATTGTGTGGAAAGAAGGCGTAAAAGATAAAAAGTTTGAACTTCTGAAGCCTCAGAAAGGGAAGTTAGTGGAAGATACAGAGAGGGGATTGAGAGCAGATGGCAAGCCATGGATGGTGATGAAGTACAAGCCGATCCGATGCATCAAGGAGGTTCCAATGAAGAATATGCCTCAAGATGTATTGACGAATCTAAAATGGTGGTACGTTGATTGCCAGACTGCTGAAGCCGTGATGGAAGACGAAGATGAACAAGAAGTGCTGAGGGTGTACGACCCGATGCATCTTGTAAACTTATCGAAAGCTGATCTGAAGATGCTCAACGAGAAGAAGATATTCTATATTCCTGCTTGGAAGGATGAAGCAAGGAAATATCAGCGAGTAGTCACGGTGTGTGTGAGAGAAGGGGTGCACGCATGAAGATACAGGATTACAAGACAAGAGCTGAAAGATCAAGATATGAAGCTACTGCCAAGGGGGAGTCTGTTGGTACATAGATGTCAGTAGTTCATATGTATAAAGTCTGTAATCGAGTCTGTAATATTATTTATGTAATTGTTTGTGTAACAGCGAAGTTGACAAGTTCGCTTAGGCGAACTTGTTAACCAAGCGAAGTTGTTGACAAGTTCGCCTAGGCGAACTTGTTCAACGAGCGAAGTTATTGACAACTTCGCCTGAGGCGAAGTTGTCGTGTATTTAAGTAACCTACGGGTTACTGTTTACGGTCGGTTTTTCTGTTAGTTTGTTTCTGTAATCGTGATAGCTGTGATCATTTCACGTGTCAGTGTCTGTAATAGACGTGGTTCGAGTTATAATATAACGTGGTTTCGTTTGTACCGTGTGTTCGTGTGTTAACTATTCTACGCTCGTATCTACCGACGCAGTGATTCCGCACCTGCGTAGATAGCGATATCCCGTGTACGATCCGTCCAGGAGCCTACAATAGTTTGTAGATTTTCCTTTATTTTATTTTATTTTATTTGAGTCACTAGCAATAATTTTGTGGTTTTTTTTGCGTCGTTGAGTCGTTCCAAGGAATCATCACCATCATGACGAGAGGTTTTGACGAGAATTTAAGTGATGCCAGGTAAGTTTTACACGTAAAAATGACATAAAATGGGCATAACAAATACTTGGTAATTTTATGGAAATTTTTCTAAGGCAAAAAGAGGGGCAAAAATGTGAAACTTTCTGTTAAAAGTTCCCGTCGCGCCGCGCGACGGGGTATCCTTCTTCCCTCCACGCGTCGCGGAGAAGGCTTGAGAGAAGACGCCGCGTGCCGTGGCCAGGAGACCATCCCTGGTCGCGCGGCGCAGCCTCTTGTACACATACCAGATTTTTTTTTATTATTGTTTATAATATTTTGTTATTCCTTGTTGCCTCTTTTTTTTTTTTATCATTCAGGTGTGATTCCTTGTGTTCAGTTTTGTATTTTGAGTCATGTTCTAAGGTTTAGTTGTCCGAGTCTTGTATGAGTCATTAAGTCGCTAACGTAAATTTTGTAGTTCTTTTTTGTCTTGTGTTTTTGAGTTTTGCTAGATGTGAAGAGACATTGAGTAACCTAGAGAGATGATCCCCAAGGAAAAAAAATTATTGAAAAATAAAAGTGTGGGAATGGAGCAGCCGAGCCGTATACTTTATGTTTTATTATTATTTGCTGCTACTTATTCATGTTTCATTTGTGGGTTGGTGAAGCACTTTAATTGCATAATATCTATCATTATGATAAGATACACTTTAGACACGATTTTTTGGTTTTGCCGTTTACCTTCGTGGGTGAGAGAAGGAGTTACCATTTGCTAAGCACGTTCGTAGTTGTAGCGCATTCATGGAAGAAGACATTGGCATCATGTTTCATACGCATATTACCAGCTAAGTCTTTTCCATTGCCTAGCTTACTAATTTTTTTATTTTTCTTTTGTTTTTATTTTTAGATTTTTAGTTTTTTGTAGTCCGACTTTATTTTTATTTTTAATTTTAATTTTTATTTTAAGTTGTCCTTATCCTTGCATTGAGGACAATGCAAAATTTAAGTGTGGGGATAGGATATTTGAGTCGTAGTTTAAATTGATTTTGCTTTTTAAAAAAAGAGAGAAAGATTGAAAAATGTTTTAAAAATGTCCCTTGAATATAGTTTTTTTTTTGCATTAAAGTGGGAAATGATGATTTTATCGGAAATTGGGTTTTCAAACTACTAATAATATGAGATAAAGAAAAGAAAACACACTTAACTTGTGATGTGTCGGTAGGCTTAGCCTTGAAAATGAAAGGGCAATTTGATAAAATGGTTAAAATGGAAATCTTTTGTGGGTAAAGCGTTTTGTCCGTGGAAGATAAGTAATGAAAGGTCGGGCCATACTCAAGCCTCAATTATTGGTATGAAAAGTAGAAATATTATAAGTTTTAAGAAATTTGAATACGTTATCATATGATGCTTGGGTAGGTTTAACATTTGAGTATGCCGTGTAGCCTTTGATATAAATCTTAAACTGCTAGTTTAGTGTTTTACACCTCATTGGCGTATGGTTTTATAACCTTAAATCTTGTATTGATGGGCTGCTTCGGGTCCGGAGACCATGGGTCTGTACGCAATTTATTCATCTGGGTATTCACAATTCCTAAGTGGGGTTGTGGATATTTAAATAAAGCTAAAAAGAGCAAACCCTTATAAGTCTTTATACATGATCACAAAAGTACAAAAGTACAATTACACTACATACTTGATCATCCACGCTATTAGCCATGTGGGGTCCCCTTGCTCGCGTCTCATTACCATTATGTAACGGACCACAAGGGACACGCTACATGTAAGCCCTGCAGATGAAATTTTGCAGGGTCACCTATGGTGATGGGTTCGGGGTATTACTTGATAACGGGGGTATGTCATGTTGTGGGGAACACTAGCTATTAATTAATTGAACCTTAATCGTATCTAATGGCTACTTGGTAGACTTTGATGCTTAAGATTAGGTGGATAAACAATACCCTTGATCCTCTTAACTATTCATAAAAAAAGAGCGACGCCTAGGTCTCCTGGTCCATCAAGTTTTGTAAGTCCTAGCCCGTTTCTCGTTATAAAAACATCTCATTGCAAACCTAGACGAATAAACACTCATTCCAAGTCGTTTTTAAGGGAGAAACCAAGGTTTTGATGGAGTTTTGAAGCTAGGAATCAAAGAGGATCAAGAAGGCTTTCACGGAGGTGTTCAAGGATCAATTACCAAGGGTTTTATCGCTCTAACTTTGATTCCTTGTTCATTATCATGTCTTTCTTCTTTGTTTATTGTTTGTATTCGTTTTTAGTAATGATTCTAGGCTAGACTTCATGTCTACCTAGGTTTGATGAACACATGTTAATTTGATTCTTGCTTTGGATAATGATTTTATTATGGTTTTGTTGATTTAATAGTAAAAGACTTGATTTTGCTTTCATGATGCATATGAATGTTTGTTATCTTGATTAATTGTTAACTATTGCTTCACATAGATCTTTTATATTTTGATTGTGTTCTTTAGATTTAGGGTTTATGTTTAATCATTACTTGGTGTTTTTATTATTGTGATTGAATAGGCCTATTAGATCATGGAAGCTTGTTAATCGTTAGTTAGGGTTTTAAATGTTCTGCTAAATTCCAATAGCTGCAAGGTGAGGAGTTGTTCATGTGTCTTGGTCAATCGCATGCTAGGATAGATTAGTGACAATATTCTTGCTTATTGTGTTGATCCTTGTTCATGATGTCATGATAAGCTTATCAAGTTATCTAGAGTTTAGTGTGTTGTGAGATTGCTTGCTATTAGATACTATTAATTAACCCTATTTGATAACTGTGAGGAAATCAATATAACTGATTTCTTAATAATCTAATAATTATTCTTTGGGATTTCGTTTGATTCGGTCAAGGGTCCTCTAGGGCTTGTTAGATGAATACGTTTAGAATTCAGTTTCCATATCATGTTATTTGTCCATTGCTTGATGATTGTTGATACATGGGATTCTTACCTAGGTAGATTCCTTCTCTTATTTGTTTCGATCTTGTGATTAATTGCTTGTTTTATAGTTTACTTGTTTATTTACTTTCTTAGTTTAATATTAGTTTAAAAACCCCCTTAAAACATTAATAATAAATAGTCGTGTCATAAGTTGAGTCTAATTAGTTAATTAACGTAATTTATAGATTCCTGTGGGTTTGATATTCCGGACTTACTTTGCTTTAATACAATTGATCGGTTCACTTGCTGGTGTTTTGTGTAGTTGAGTCTTAAGTCTACTTTTTATTACTTGATTAATTTAGTTAATATTTAATTGACTGGTTTAAGCACATCAGTTATGCATGTAAAATAAAGTATGAATAATGTACACACCTTTGGACATGTGTGCAACTACGTGAATAGATTTTTATTTCGTATGATTAACTCGAACTCACTCAGCGTAGCTGACTTTTAGTATGCACGCAAGTGAGTAGAATGAGGTAGCTCGCTTGAGGGGAAACACATGGCATGGAATTGAAGACACTGACATCTCAATGAAATGTTATGTTATTTAAAAGACAATGTTTTATGTTTAAATGGTTTGAATGCTTGTTAAGACAAGAATTCCTGGTTATGTAATATGTTATGGTTGAAGTTTTCCGCGTAAAGTTTTAATTTAATTTGATGTTTAGAACTATGTTAATAAGTAAATCCAACGTCCAAAGTAGGGCACCGGTAACGGGGCCTTACAATTGATAAGCTATTAATATTAAAATTGTTTAAGTCCAAAATTCAAATAAAGATTTGTTATAATGAATGATTGAGAAAAATAAAATATGTTTAGATAAAAATGACAAAAACATATTCTTTGATAAACTTAGTTATGATTGATTGGATATCTGATTTGAAATAACTTGATTAATTAGCCCTATATAAATTTGGATAACTGAAGTTGATTGAATTGAGATATTTTGATTAGATTGTAAGGTAGGGTTTAATAAAATGTGTTTGGGAATTTTTGAGCTCGATGAGCATGATTCAATTGAGAACACACATGGCGTAGGTGATTATGATTTCCATAGTTGTAGCAATTACAGGTAGCAGGGTATAAAATTTGAGCAAACGTCGTAGACTAGGTTTTAGAATTAGACGGCATAGACCGTTGTGGGACGTCGTGTGGCACGTGGCAAGTATTAATAGGATGACCAAAGAATTACATGGGGTATAAAATGATATGAGGATTGAATTGAATAGTGATAGTGGAAAGTGAAGCATAAAGAGTGAATTTTGACGTAAAGTTTCTTGCTTGTAGCGCTAAGATTTGGCTGAGATTTATTGTTAATTTGATTAATGGCATATAGTTGATGTTAGGACTTGCACTTGTTATTATTGTTGCTATGAGAATGAGTAGGGGTAAATGAATTGAGTTTATATTTTATAGATTGCATGAGCGATCCTTGACTAAAATGTGGTCATGAGGCGGTTATAGAAAATAAATGATTGATGTTGTTTGATGTTGAGAAAACATTATGTGATTAATAAAATGTGATTTAATGAGAAGATTGGCTAGTTGTGTAGGTTTCATATGAGTTATTGTGTAAAACGAAACTTAAATATGTTATTATGATGTTTATTAATAACTTAAGAATAAGTTACAATCCAAATTGAAAATCAATGAGTTAATTTGATGAGTGAATGAGTTTTATCAACGTCTGACATGTTTTAACAAATTAAAATTTTAAGGTTGAATACCTGAAATACGTTTAATAGTTTATGTATATGATACCATGAGTATAAGAAAGTTATTCGACTACTCGATTGTGCAATAATAACGTGGTAACGTGTGTAGGTGAAAACCAATTCAATAATTGAGTGTAAATTGTTTTGATTGGCTTGTGATAACCGATTCTTGATAAATGAAGAATTTGTATCCGATTAGGAGAGTACAAATGTTTTGAGTGTATGAATAGATCGAATCAATAAATATTGATTCAAAAATGATTTAATAAGTAAGAAATTGATTAATTGCATAATTGAATAATAGAATAACTTAGTAATTAAATCGAATAATAAAGTGTTTCGTATAAAATCAAGTAAACAAGTAAATAAACAATAACGAATGTTCTTCGATGTGTTGGGTTTCCCATGAGCTTTCCATGACATTTTGTTTCCCCAAATTATTAGCATACCAAAACCAAAAAAAAATGTGTGGGTTGGCCTCCCATGAGCATTACATGGCAATTTGAATGGCCCAACTTAATTAACGAATCAATTAAGTTTGTCGGCCCATGAGCGTTACATGGCGATTTGATCGACCAAACTAAATAACGAATAAAAGAACTCAAGCATAAGTAGTTAAAACATCTCGTGTATCACCACAGATGATAATGTTCCAACAAAATATCGCAAATATAACGAATTGTGCAAGCGTACAGTTGGCGTGTCCATGGTGTCCCATGGGTTTTACACCCGACTAGACATTTTAAAAACAATAAAACTCAATAAAATGTGTAACCGTTTAGCTGATTACGTTAAACACTTAAAGTGTCGGTCGCATAACAATTTCCACTATGGAGGGGAATTTGATCACACTCCCTAAATTTAAATGGAAAAGAGCAAAAACAAAACTAGGAAATTCTCAAGGAAATTTTCCGACAATAAAAGACAATTTAATAAAACTCATTAGAAATATTTTAAGATTGAGGCATAGCCTCGGAGTTATAAAATATTTTGAGAATGAGACATAGTCTCGGGTTAATAAAATATTTTGAGAGTGAAACATAGCTTCGGAGTTGTGTGTGTGTGTGTGCATGACAATAAAATAAACAATTAACTAAGCAGTTAAATAATATCTAAACTAACAAGCAATTACGTAAGCTGTAACCAATCAAATAGAACACATCAGGTAAACATTTAAGCACGTATGGGGTTCCTAAGCATGTTACTAAGGCATCACTAACAACCTATCTTAATCCTTCGGCTCTGATACCAAACTGTCACATCCCAACCTATGGCGGAAATGCCGGGGCGTGAGCTGATTGTCACAGCTCACAAGGTTACTATCATGCAACATTATAAGGTTCAATATCTATTTAATAATTTCAAATAAAATAATTATTCATTACAATATCTCAAAGCAAACACAAATCAAAATAATAAATTAAATGTCTCATTGAATTTCCTCTAGCATAAGTCCTTAAACGATCTTCTAACTTCAACTACATCATACGATGACCAGCATATGCGTTGAAAATAAAATAGTTTTGTCAACACAAGGTTGAGTGAGTAAAACACCATATTTTCATGACTATATAATAATAAATAAGTTAGCAAACTGTGTCAAGTGAGATAATCAATTTAACCATAACATATAAACAAATCAATCAAACCATAAAGAAATGGCTAAACCACTGCCATGCGAATGGGCATTGGTTACCAAAAAATGAGGTGTCGGTCAAACCATTGTCAATGCGTCGGACGCCGGCCACTACGACGGTCGTATGATCATACTAGACCGAGATTACGTTGGACCTCTCCGAATGCGATTCACATAAAGCATATAAGCACATAACAAGTAAGGTATACATTGTTAAACATAAGTGACAACAGTTGCAAGTTTAGTAATATATAGTAATAAAATAAATAGAACGCATATGTCCCCAAAACGGTTAAAAATGAGTTAAAAGGGGGAGTGGGATACTCACCTGATCGGATGAACTAAATACAAATGAGGATGATGATGAGAATGATAAATCCTTCGGGATACACCGACAGGGATTCCTAGATAATTATGATAATATGAGTTAAATATTAAATATATAACACGATTTAATGAATTAAGATTTCGATGTGAAATGAATTATGTTTGGGATTATAATATTATAGAGTTGAACGATTGATTTCTATAGTTATTATTGTTGCAAAGATTATTATTGTTGTTATCTTTTATTTAAAGGAATTAATACAAAATATCATCGATTTTATACTTGATAAAATAACTAATTAAACAATTTGAATAAATAGATTATTTAAATATATAAACATGGTTTAGGATATAATAAATATAAGTAAACAAATAAATTGAAATAATAATGTTTAAATAATAAAAATAAAATTTGAATAGTTAACGAAGCTCTAAAGATAAAATTTTATATAACGTGTTAATATGTTTATTATAATATCGATTAAAAAATAAATATAATATAATATTATATATACATATATATATATATAGATATATATGTGACGAGTTTGCAAAGACGTTCAAAGACAAGAAAAACGTGAGTTAAAAGGTTTTAATAAAACAATGTTTTATTAATAATTAATATTAATTTTAAAAGCCTTAAGCAATTTCAATAATTAAAAAGAACAAAAGAAAACAAAAAACTCGGGCAGCTGGGACTCGAACCCGCGCCGACAGCCGAGTCACGAGAACTACACGCCAACGCAAACTAACTGAGACAACTTAACGATTGCTTATAGAACAGAACTAAACATTATATACAATCAACGTTTTAACACATCTCAATTCGAAACCCTAGATATTGAAATTAGATAATCCCGTTCACTGTTAAATTTGAGTTAGGGCTTTGGATACTTAGATAAAAATGAGTATAACACATGCTTTAATTACCTTAAAATCTTAAGGATTGATGGTGAATGAAGAACACACAGACTCGGCCATTAACGATGAAGAACGGCTACTTGAAGGAGGTTATAATCAAATTAGGATTAGGGCTTTTGATGGCGCTACTACGAGGGTTAATCCAGAAGATTTAATTGAGTTATTATGAATGAATTGGGTATAAACTAGTTTTAGGTTAGGACGGTTGGTGAATATATCAATTACGTAATCAATCGATCCTTGTTTCCTAATTATTTCCGTCGGTGTAGGCGCAAAGTAGGAATAACATAATATCCTCGATCAATTCCAAGAATAGAGCGAGCATTAAGGCACAAGAAATATAAATAGGTTTGGTATTAGGCTCTTGGATATGGGTTAAGGTAAGTGGGTGAAAGAATTATAAAATATTAATTATCCAGTTTTGCAAAAAGGTCCCTCAACTACTTGGGTGGAAACATGATGAGGTTAAAACTAAGTTTAGGGTGAAAATTGTATATAACCAAAGTTAAAATAATAAATAAAGATAAAGGAAAATATAAGATAAATAATTAGTTATTATTATTGTTTATTAAATTACGCATAAACGAAAATGGATCGGATATCGATTAATAAATAATATATGGAAAAACCGAGTTATTACACTAACTTGAATTGATTCGTCAACACAATGAGCAATTAGTGTGTGTGATCTTGCTATTGTTCGTGATAATTATCGACAAATAATTGAAAACAATAAAAAATATAAACAAATGGTTGCTGCTTTGTCCGAAAGTAAACATGATTTGAAAACAGAGTATTCTACCAAACTGAGCATCATTGAGAATCAGTTTCAAGAAATTATAAGATTAAGAACCAAAATAACTGAGCTAGGAAATGAGGTAATGGAGTTAAAAAAATAAATCGAAAAAATTCAGAAACTCATCATTTTTATTAAATGAAATCATTAAAGTCAATAATAATCATCAAAAAGGTGAGAAAGCTGGTTTAAGGTTTGTTGGAAACCTTCATCCTTTTCATAATGATTATACTGAACTACTGGACACAAAAATTTACAAAAAGTGGATATTGATAGTCCATTGACTATAGATCCTTCTGTGACTATGACTAAGGATAAAGTTATAAAACAGGAGAATATTAAACCAGTGGAACCAATAAAATTTACTGAGAAAAAGTAAACTCCAAAATCTTGTGTTCATAGCAATTTGGTTTCTTTGAAACTGATGATGCTATGGTAGTTGAAGATGTGTTTAAACCAACTGTGGTTGACAAGAATAATAATATTCCTCTTGAAAATCTTATTCTGTGTGAACCACATGACTTTGAAAAAACTAGACTTGGTTCTAGGATTTCTTGTGTGACTGAGAGAATGTCTGAAAACAAGGTGGTTTTAGATGAGGATTTAATGAAGTTTATAAATCCTATTAGTAGTGACCAAGTGAAAAGGGATAGGGTTTACAAACACGAATGGTTGAATCAAGTGTACGCTGATGAAGTTTTTCCTTTGAGTTTGGTGAAACCTGAATTAATTGAAAGGGTGTCTAATTGTGACACAACATGTTTAACTAAAATTGAGAAAGCTTTTGTGAAATAAAAAATGTTTAACAATAAATCTCAAATGAAAACTTAATCAAATTTTCTGAAACCCATAATGTTTGTGAAATCATTTGGATTAGATTCACTTCAAAGTTTCTCTGAGTGTTCTAATTTAGGTTTTTATAAGAATAAACATGCAAGCAATATGGTAAAAAAAATGTGAAACTTTTCAACCTGAAGATTCACATGAAAAATTTGTTTCACCATAAGTGTTTGTGGATATGAGAACATGTTTCTCATGTGGTGAACTAGGTCATGTTGCAAAATTTTGTGAATCTTAGGTGAAAATATATGAAAAACCCTTAATCAAGGAACATGTTCCTATGATTAGATGTATTTTGAAAAGGAAACCTGCGCGAACCAAGATAAATGATACTTATATAATGTTTAGTGAGATTAACCCTAAGAAAGTGATTAGGATTAACAATGACAAGAAAAGTGTGAGTATTAAAAATGTTGAGCTTGTTAAACCTATATGTAAAAGTGTGAACACTAGTGTTATTTGTGATGAATCTTTTTTGAGGAAGAAGTCAAAGCAACTTTGACTTATAGCCAATTTCATCAATTACATGAACATGAGTTGAAAAGAAATTAACAAGTGTCAAGGTTCATGTTGATGTTTTCCAACATGGAAACCTAAAGTTGTCTTATGTCAAAAGGAACCAGAGGTTCAGCTCAAGACTAATGTTTGGGCTATGTTTTTGAACTAATCATTTACTTGTATGTGCAGAGTTCATCCAAGACTATTTCAGGAGACAAATGGATCATGGATAGAGGATTTTCTCGACATATAACGAGCAATATTAACTCCATTCAAATGTTATAGATATTCAAGGGGAGTTATGTTGCATTTTCGAGTAATCAAGGGGGGGGGGTTGATTACTAAAGAATGGAAGTTTCAAGTGGTAGAATCACATTCGAGAAGGTAAATTATTGTGACAAGGTTGATCATAATTTGTTGATTATCTCACAATTATGTGATTAAAAGTATACAGCCTTGTTCACTAATAAGGAATGTGTGATTTTTTTAATCGGGGGTTGTTATTCCTGAAGACATGGTTATCATGCGATCACCTTGATCGAATGATATTCATGTGCTTGACATGGCATCTACAACAACTTCCTCATCGACAATGTAACATCCTAAAAATTTTAATGATGAATAAAGGAAGTTATGTTTAGTGATTTCGCGTAATTAATTAATATCGGGTAGGGAGCGGGTCTTGGACGTGGATTAATTGAGATGGGTTAAATGAGAATGGGATTTCAGGGATATAAATACCCCCAAAATCCCAAAATATCTTCATTTTCACCAAACTCCCTAACACCCAAAACACACACACACCACACAAATACCGCCGCCGGCCGGCCGAGCCAAGGGAAGAGTCGGGCAGGTCCGAGAGAGAGCGATTAGTGTACTAGCAAGTAAACGAGATCCCAACAAGCCCAAAAAGGTATGATTCTTGATCCTTGAAGTTTAAAGATCCAAGCTTTTTAGTGTTTAAGCGACCGAAAATGGTCGGGAAGCGTAGTGGGTGATATTGAACCATAGCAAGGGTGTTAAAATCGCTCAAAATGCTGGAAAGAAACCGAACAGCGGCTGTCTGGGCAACTTCGCCTGCATCTGGGCAACTTCGCCTTCAAAGCGATGAACTTCACCTGCAAGCCAAGTTCGCCTGATGAACTTCGCCTGCAAGCTAAGTTCGCCTGATGGCAACTTCGCCTAAAGCTAAGTTCGCCTGATGACAACTTCGCCTAGAGCTAAGTTCGCCTGAGGCTTAACTTCGCCTAAAGCTAAGTTCGCCTGATGACAACTTCGCCTAAAGCTAAGTTCGCCTAAGGTTTAACTTCGCCTAAAGCCAAGTTCGATTAGAAAATAAATTAAAAACCTAATGAGAAATGTGTTAAGACAGTTAATGGAAATAAAATTTTTCCAAGCTCGACCCCAGCTAGGGGCTCTGCCCCTTGGACCCTGCTAGGGGCTGCCGCCCCTAGACCCCGCTGCCAGGGGCGCTGCCCCCGGACCCCCGTTCGTTGTGGGTCATATAAAGATAGAAATACATTATGAGAAGTGATAGTTAATTAATACGTATACTTGTTATACAGTCAGCCGTGCACAACTGAAGAAAGGAATTACGATTAACGGTGAACGTAACCGTGTTCAGGTGAGTTTCTAGCCCCATTCCTTGTTATGTTTTCGGGGCTGTGTGCATACTTGATGTGTTGTTAATACATTTATCCTAAGTGATAAGTGTATGCCCTATGTGATATATGTGTTATGTAAGAATGATTGCTTGATGGTACGTGAACGATCTTCGGATACTGCACGTACTGTCAGGTTGTAATGCTATGTATAAGGTAAGTACAATATGAATGCTTATGCGTATGAACGTGATAGAGATAATAAAAGAAGAAAATAATGATGTATGGTTGTATGGTTACGAAAAGGGTACCGAGCCCTAATAATACTCGAGGTATGATGTATGGTTGTATGGTTACGAAAAGGGTACCGAGCCCTAATAATACTCGAGGTATGATGTATGTTTGTATGGTTACGAAAAGGGTACCGAGCCCTAAAAATACTCGGGGTATAATGTATTGTAACGAAGAGGGAATCGAACCCTACTAATATTCGAAAACTAGGGACCAGACCCTTATAATATCTGTGATGTTAGGGACCAGACCCTTATAATATCTGTGATGTTAGGGAATCGAACCCTTCTAATATTCGAAACTAGGGACCAGACCCTTATAATATCTGTGATGGTAGGGACCAGACCCTTATAATATCTGTGATGTTAGGGAATCGAACCCTTCTAATATTCGAAAACTAGGGACCAGACCCTTATAATATATGTGAGGTTACAGGGCGAAAGGCTCTTTAAAACGTATGATTATGTATGTAAAGAAAGTATGAAGGTAAAAATGAAAGTAAAAGCACTTAAGTGTGTATGAAAGAAAGTTAGGAGGTTAAGTATGAAATGTAAAGAATGTATTGTATGATTATGTGATTAACTAGAACTCACTCAGCGTAGCTGACTTTTAGTATGCACGCAGGTGAGTAGGATGAGACAGCTGGCTTGAACGGGGACACATGGCAGAAGAATAAGAGCCTGGCATCTGAAGACTTATGATGTTTTAATTTTAATGCTTTAATGTTGAAAAACAATGGATGTTTTGAGACAAGTTATGAATTATGTAATGTTTTATGAAAGTTTTATATTCCGCGTAAATGTTTTAATTAACTCTGATATTTAGAACTGTGTTTATGAGTAAATCCAACACGAAAGTAGGGCTACCGGTAACGGGGCCTTACAGACAACAACATATTTTATCTTAAAAGCAACTGAGAAAGACACGATCCTTTGGCACGGAAGGATGGGTCATATCCACATTCATAAGATGAATCATTTGATGGCAAATGATTTGGTGGATGGTGTTTCGTTGAAGAACTTTCATATGACCGATCATTGTGTTCCATGAAAGAAAAGGAAAAAAAAGAAGTCACATCCATTGAAGCTGAACAAGTCACTCAATACTCCTTTGGAACATCTACACATGTATTTTTTCGGTCTTGTGAATAGAGCGAGTATTGCTGGGGATTGTATTGTCTAGTTGTTACCGATAATTATTTTAGATTTTTTTGGGTGTTATTTATGAGCACAAAGGATCAGACAACTGTTCTTGTGCAAAATCTGATCACCAAGATAGAATCACTTTACAAGTTGAAAGTGAGGTGTAGCCTAAGTGACAATGGCCTTGATTTTAAGAACAACGTGATGGAGTTTTTATGTATTCTAAGGGGGTATCCATCATGAATATAGTTCTCCTTATGTCCCACAACAAAACGGGGTTGCTGAAAGAAAGAATCAGACCATAATTGAGGCAGCTAGAACTATGTTAGCATATTCTAAGCTTCCTGTTCAATTCTAAAACGAGGCTATGAATACTGCTTGTTATATTTTGAATTGAGTCATCACGATGAAAAAGCTGAAAAAGACAAGTTATGAGTTTCTTAATAAACGTAAGCTGAAACCTTCAATTCCTTGAGCCATTCGGGTGTCCTTATACTATGTTGAAGAAAGATACGGATAAATTTGAAGAGAAAGTTATAGAATGTTACTTTCTTGGGTGTGCGTAACCTAAGAAACGGGTATTTAATCTCTCTTCTGGGTGTGTTGAAGAAAGGTACCATATTGATTGTCAAAGATACACCACACCACCTGTTGGCAAGGGACCTGATCAGATGATTGATTATGATGTTTATTTGATTTTTTCTCTCCCTCGGTTGATGTACACAATGAAGATTTGGTTTGTGCTTATATTAAAGAAGAGATTTTATATGTTCAAAGATCTTCTACTTATCAAGATCCTTTTGTACATGATCTACTAGTTGTGTCAGATGATGTTTGTCTTTCATCTGATGATGCGACTTTGAAGATTCTACCTCTGAACTATTTGTAGTAACTCATGAAGCCATTGAGTTCAATTTTGTATAATCTTCCAAATCTTTGAATGCTGGAGCGGCTAAAGGAAATGTCACCAAATTACAAGACAATGTTGAAGTTCCTGAGCATCCGACTCTTCGTATTCATTCTTATCAACCTCATAACAACATAATAGGTGATTTGAATGAGAGAGTTCGTACAATACATCAGGTTGCTAATGTCGTTGATGATCAGTTATTGTGTGTGTATGTTGATCTGCATGTATTGGGAATCATGAGAATTGCCAAATACACTTGTTTATTTATCTCAAATTGAACCGATGAGTGTTTCTGTTGCACTTCAAGAACCGTCATGGGTAGAGTAAATTCAAGAAGAGTTGCAACAATTTTATTCGGCTGGGTGTTTGAGATCTCATTGTTTAACCGGCTCGGGTGAAGAAGACAATCGCGACAAAATGGGTACTTAAGTGTAAGAAAGATGATTGTGGGGTAATTGTGCGAAATAAGGTAACATTGGTAGTCTAAGGATTCAATCAACAAGAAGGCATACATTACACCCAAGTGTATGCTCTGGTTGCACGACTGAAGGATATACGAATATTCTTAGGCTATGCAACTTTCAAGAATTTCAGGGTCTATCATATGGACGTTAAGAGTGAGTTTTCGAACAGGGTAATTCATGAAGAGGTGTATGTGAAGAAACCTTCTGATTTTAAAGATCTTGACTATCCCAAGCGTGTTATCGTTTGAACAAAGCTCTTTATATCCTTCACCAAGCCCCAAGAGCTTTGTATAGCACGTTGGCTGGCAATCAAATTGATAGTGGCTTCAAGCGAGGGACTGCAGATTGTACTCTCTTCTTCAAGATTGCCCAATATGATCTTATCCTTGTCTTAATTTATGTTGATGAAATCATTTTCAGCTTCACAAACGCCAACTTATGAAGGGAATTTGAGAAGACAATGCAGAATAAATTCGAGATGAGCTCGATGGGAAAGATGGATTTCTTTTTGGGGTTGCAGGTTCACCATTATGTTTTTGGTATCTTTAGTCATCAGACTAAGTATGTGAATGACGTCTCTTCCCGTGGGTCACAATTTTTCACCGGGCAAATTGTAGGATTCTGTCGATCCAACCCTATATCATGCGATGATTGGTTCATTAATGTATTTAACTGCATCTTGCCCTGATATTATGTTTGTTGCTTATTTGTGTGCTAGTTATTAATCGAGTCCTCAAGTGACTCATACGGCGGTTTTTAAGCATATTTACCACTAATTGAGGGGTAATCCTGATATCAGGTTATGGTATCCCAAGGATAAAACTTTTGAACTTACAGCTTATATAGATTCAAACTATGGATGGTGTAAGATTAACATCAAGTCTACCATGGCATGATGTCAATTCTTAGGAAATCGGCTTGTTTCCTGGCAATGTAGGAAGCAGACAATGGTCTCCACTTCAATCGACGAAGCCGAGTACATGGTAGCCTTGAGTTACTATTCACATGTTTTGTGGATTCTGCAACATCTGCGGGATTACAGTTTGATTTTTCTTACTACTCCCATCTTTATTGATAATTCTGTTGCGATATGGATCACTAAGAACCCCGTCCATCTCTCTAAAACGAAAAATAAAGAAATGTGTTATCATTTTATTGGTGACTGGTATTAAAAGAAACTATTTAATCTTGAAAAAATTCACAACCATTTTCAAAAAGCTGACCTATTCACTAAAGCATTTCATAAAACGTGATTTCATATTTTCTCGGTTTAAATGGTTTAACAACAATCTTGACTAAAATTCAAATGTTTATTTTATTTCTTCATGTTTTTAACTTTCGGGGGAGAATATATATGCGAAATTACAAAATTTTGTGATTTCTGTTGAGTATATAAAAATCCAAAAACATTCAAATATGTTAAATGCCAAAAATATTGAAAAATGCTCCTCAATATAAGTGACATTCGTGACCAAACCAGGTACACCTAAGCTATTACGTAGTGAGTAAATGATTTCCGTTTGTTAAATAAAAAAAAAATTCAAGTTTGATTAAGAAAAATCATATTTAAGCATGAGAAATCCTTCAAACTAGTTAAAAACAGTTTTGATGCTAAACGTGTGTAATAATATGTATCTTAGACTTTTTTGATGAAAAGGTTAGATTAGAAGGTTTAAACCGCGTTTTTATGGATTAAAAACTCGATTTTGAACCATAGCTGAAAATATATGTTACAAGGGTTGATTATTGATGTAACATGCTTGGATTTGTGGTACATGATATGTAGATATACTATCTAGCTAACCAAGAACCCAGAAACACAAGAAAATGGCTTAATCAACCGGAAAACGCAAAGGTATTAACCGAAACGAGTAAGGGCTTATTCAACCGGAAAACGCAAAGGTATTAACCGAAACACTCGTTTAGGGGTTGTTTTGGCTTAGACTGTGACGTGCATATTATTAGCTCGTGAAAAACCACAGGGTCATCAAGATCCATATGAATGAGTCTCTGTTCAAATTTGAGAAATTTTTGACAGACAGAGAATTTTTGGTGATTTGATTACTGTTTATTGATAATTTATTATGAAAAATAGCAAAACAGCTTGAAAGCTTATGAAAATTTATGGAGAACTCAGGAACCAAGTATACGATCACACATATAAATTTGAGTCCATTGAAGGACCCAGCAATGATTTCTTGATTCTCATTTAATGCATTTTTAACAATCGATCAAATCTCAAAAAGGTATTTAGTTAAATAGTTGTGTTCTAGAAATTTTACAAGGAGTTTTTGAGTATATTTTGACCATTCAGAAAAATAATCGGATTTTCTAGGTATTGTTAACGGACGAATTATCGGTTAAAAATAACATATAAAATGTTTTTTTTTTTAAATAAATAATTAAGTTTAATAATTCTAAAAATATTTTTATAAAAATCTACACTTAATAATTAACAAATGAATAAATTTAGGTAATTTAAATATTTTCAATTGCGTAGCCAGCCCCGGCCCCCTCCATTTTTTCGCTCGGTGTTGTAAATTTATCCTTTTTCGGCAGAAAATGTTTGGCATAGTGTAAATTTTACCATTTCCGAATGAATTTTTTAGCCCGCCCCCTTTATTTTTCGCTTGTTAGGGTAAATTTATCCTTTTTCGCCCAAACATTTTTATACATAGTGTAAATTTACCCATATCCGACCAAAATTTTGATCCCGACCCCTTCGTTTTTATGCTTGGTAGTGTATATTTATCCTTTTTCGGCCGAACGTGTTTTTACATAGTGTATATTTACCCGTTTCCGACCGAAATTTTGAGCCCACACCCTTCTAGTTTATGTATTTTTTTATATATATTGAGTCCGGCCCCCTCGACGTGTATGTCCAAGTTTCGCCACTGACTAATCATAAGGTTAAACCAAAATAAGTTGGTCAGGCATGTAAAATGGTGAAACTGAGCTAAAATGATGAAACTGACCCAAAACCGATTTTGAATATTAGACATTGTAAAACTTCACAATCTGAGACAACAGATGTGTTTTGGACGAAACAATTATACCGTGACAAGATATACAACCTGTGACATTCGTCAATTTCAGGTTAACTCCGTTAACTCAACTCCGTCAATTCAAACTTAAATATCATTGAATCTATAACGCACACCTCACTACATTTAAACTAGGGTTTAAATGACGCTTGACAATTACTACATGTGTAGTCTTTCGGGAATTTACACCGAAACGCAAACGAGTTGACGCAAACAATTGGTGAATAAACGAAAAATGTCAAAACAATAATTATGTGATAATTATGTGTTAGACTTATGTGTTATGTGATAACATTGTATAAACGTTAACTCAATGTGCTAGAACTAGTTATTTAAGCTAGAAAAGTAACATTTGGAAGTTGAGGGACTAAAGTGTAACATGTTATTATAAATAATAACATAAACCTAAAACCCTAACACTCTTCCTCTCCTCCCACACCGATCGGCCCTCCCTCTCACCCCCTTGGCAGCCGTCGGCCATCACACACACACATACAAGCAATTTTTCAAGCTTTTGATTGAAGATTAAGGTGCTAGGAAGGTATAAACGACTATCCCTTGCATCCTTTATACTTAATTTCGATTTTTAATGGATTAATTAAAAACCCTAGGGCCGATTTTTGTATATAAGTTGTGATCATATGTCTTGTTTGATTTGATGATGTATTGATGATGATTTGATAACTAGAATGGATATTATTGCATGTTAATTGTTGTGTCTTTGATTTTGAGATCAAATAAAACCCTAACCATGTATGTATGGTGTAATTGATATGCATGGATAGTGGTTATGGTGTCTAGAGTGTTATATGAACGGATTATGGTCCATAGATAGTTAATATGTTGAGTTTTGTTGCAAACAGTTTCTGGACAGATTGTGTTCTTGATGTTCAATTGACTGTATCTGGGTGTAAATTTGATAATTGGTTGAGATTATTGATACTACAGTAAACTAGGTTGAGTCTAGTTTCTAAAGAATATAAATTTGCAATTTTTGGACGTGTAAAAGTTAACCTTTATGATTTTACAAAAACGTTGTGCAAAGCTGAGTTGTTAGACCTGCTGTTAGGTTGTTTTGTAAATGTTATATCTCATGAACCACGAGACCAATTGGGTTGGTTCCACTTCTGGAAGTTGACTTGTTGAGTTAGGAACCTAACCCAAGTAGTCTTGCATTTGTTGGATTTTTCATTTAACTGAAATTTCAAATAACATTCTGTTGCGCATGAATTTGACTGATGTGAGTTTGCTGTAATGTTTTGATCATTGTGAGAAACCTATGTAGAATAAAAATAAAATAAAATATGTTCTGGAAACCTAATACATGTATGATTTTTTGATGATTTTTGGTAAATTAATTGAGATGCTATGATCTGTGGAATAGTACAATCTTTCAAGTAGAATTTCTGTCTCGGTGAAACTAGCTGCTGAATTTTGTGAAAATGCATGAAACATGATAATTGCTAGTTAATTGTTATGTTTTGACCAAATTGCCCCTGTGGGGAATACTTGCTAAATAGTTGTCGTGTTTTGACCAAATTGCTCTTGCGGGGAATAATTGCTAGTTAATTGTTATGTGTTGACCAAATTGCCCTCACGGGGAGTAATTTCTAGTGATGTACATTATTAATACATAACACGTAAATAATTGCTCACACATGTAATGTATCACAAATGTACTTGTTAAAGTCACACACGATTCACAAACGAAACACGAAACATAATATGTGCATAGGTGTTATGTGCCGAGTCTAGAGACTCGATAATAGTTCCGACACTTAGAAAATCTCTTTGTTGTTTTAGAACGCTAGAGAGAGTTTTCTGTGACGCGCATCACTTGGTGATTTATTTTTGGGAAATATTCGCAAACAGTGAGTTCACTTACCCCTCTAAACTATTTTCAAACGCTTTTCACTTGGGGAGATAACATACTCCGAAAACGCATTTAAGATTTTGTTAATATAAATTATATATCACTTGTAAAGACTAAGTGGCAAACGCAATAACTAAAGTCCTTCATTCACATCGAACAGTTTAGTATTGGATAATAGCGAGTCATTGTTGAGTAGTACTACTGGGTTTGACAAACCCCACCCAACACTAAAATCGACTGTAGGTCGAGTGGGTGTAATCTTGGCTAAACACATACCATGGTCGGGATAGACCTGGTGGCAAGGCAAATGATAAACAGTCAGCTTCGGTGTCGAACACTTAGTAATACTTGTTTTATAGGCTAGCTACCTATAGATATATAATTGACATAACACTATTTGGTAAAGCAAAACGCTGAACGCAAAACGCTGAAGGCAAAATGCTAAACGCAAAACGCTGAACGCAAACGCTAAACGCTTTATTTTATATAAACTTGTGAACTCACCAACCTCGTGTTGACACTTTTAATATGTTATTCTCAGGTAGCAGAGGCGGGCGCGCGGTATAGGATCATGCATTGTTTGAAACGCTTTTTTTTATGCAACCTGATTTAAACTGTTATTACGGGGTTTTGAGTCGTCCTGCGTGACGCAACTTTTATCTTTTGGTTTTTTCGCTTCCGCACTTATTTTCATTTAAACGTTTTTATGGTTTGATTATAACTAATGATTCCGATCCTGTTAGTTCACACCCTCTGACGGTAAAACTCCGTTAGTGGATTTTGAGGGTGTGACACAACCAAATTTAGTTTAAAGATTATACTGGTATTAAGAGTATAATACCGATCTTAGGAATCGGGATATAATCGGGCCATACTAGCTATAATCGGGCCATATGGTGAGTTTCATGGCCCCTCTTTTCAAACTTTCTTATGAACATTTGGTGAGTTTCACTTATGATGTGAATTATATAAGTGCTAACACTTGAAATGTCCCCATAAAAATGAGTAATTAACTATGAGCCGGCCAGTAACATGCAAATAGTACTATTGGTTTTACAAACCCAACTAAGCCGGCGCGGATGCCGAGACTTTCCTATAATTACACATGACCATATATATCTATACATACACGTTATGTGGTGTTAGCCATAGCTACTTGGGGATGAAATCGGTAATGGAGGCCACGTGGTAGAAATGAGATGTCAAATATTTCACTTGTGGCTTAGTATAACTACATCACCAATTATTCATAGTTGACCCTTTTTAACATGATTTTCAGGTATACCAAAATTGAATAAGCTGCTTGGATGCTATGTGTTCAGGTTGTGATTGAAACCAGTGTAGATAGATGCAAGTATGCTAATAAGGAATAAATAGCTAAAGAACTAATCCATGTTGTGGAACACCTAGTTTTAACTGGAGATAGAATAATATAAAATGATATAAATTAGTTTGGAAATGTTTCTTTATAAACGATGTGGTTGATACCAAAGGTGTCTGCTGCATTCTTGTTTTACGCTTCCACTATTGCTAGTTGGGGTGTGATAGAAGTTGGTATCAGAGCCATTGGTTATTAAGAATTAGGTTGTCCCTTAGGATGCCTAAAATATAACCGTATGGTCGATTATCTCTGGGAATAAAAAATAATTAATAATATATTGTGATAAATGCTGGGATGAACTCGAATGGGCATGTGGCTTATTATGGTCCAGAACGTAATAACAGACTTGCTTTTACGAGGGAATTCGAGAAGAAGTCGCTGAGCGCATGAATAGGTAAAAATGGCAACATATGTGTATAAAATATAATGAGAATCATATATATATATATATATATATATATATATATATATATATTATAAATGCTTATATATGCATTGATGTGTATGAATATGTGACGTGCCTTAATGTGATCGATATTATCAAGAGAAATTGTTCTTATTACTAACCATTGTGCAGAGGGATGTCGAGGTTTCTTGATCCTACGTCTGATGAGGAACCAATGTTACCATTAGAGGAAGAAGATCCGGAGTAGGTTAGAGGTATTGACCGACCAGCTAGGCCAGAGATATTATCAAGAGAAATTGTTCTTATTACTAACCCTTGTGTAGAGGGATGCGAAGGTCTGTTGATCATGCGTCTGATGAGGAACCAATGTTACCTACAGAGGAAGAAGTTCCACCACCCTTAGAAAACTCAGCTGGTTACATGTATTGACCGACCATGTGATAGATCATTCTATCGCCATATCTTTTGGTATTCAGAGGCGCCGTGAGATGTATGAGTGCATTCAGGACTTACAGCACATCGAGTTAAACTTACAGCGGTTAGATGCGTATTCCGGATGGTGAACAACCCCGTTGTGGGGTTGTATCGGAGTGATTGTGATTTTAGTGATGATTTGTATGTGGTTGTTGTACTGTATATATATGGATAGATTTAGACATAGATAGTACGGTACTATTGTATATAATGTATATAATCTTTTGGTACTCCAAGCACGCATCTAGTAGTAGTATGCTATGCTGACATGGAGGATGATTTTTTATCGACAATTACAAGCCCTGGCCTTTATTGGGTTAAGTCTACTCTTCACTTAGTAAAAAAATTTTATATGCATATACAAGCACTGGCCTTTATCAGGCTAAGCCTATTCGCTAATTTTGGATATATATGTATAGTAACAGATATTTTAATACATATGTGATATTTATTATACATGTGTATTTCTTAATATGATTACCTTTGTGATGAGCTATGTGGTGGAAGTGGTATTAGTTAACATATATTTGATCAATGTTATATAATGGCCCCTAAGAAAGCAAATACGATATCAAAGGCGGACGTGGCCGAAAAGAATGCTCGGCAAATGTAGGTGTTGATTCCAACTATAGTATAGAAAGTCACATCCGTAATTCGTGCAACTGCAAACATTAATCAACCATCGAGAACTAATACGACCACTAGTACTATTTCTCCGTTGGGTACGCATATAGCTACAAATACTAATCCCCCATTGAATACTAATACATCCACGGATACTATTCCCCCATTAAATACTAATGCTACCACAAATAATAACAATACTCCACCGAATATTAATACCACTTGAAACACTAATCCCCAGCTGAATACCAACACAATTACGGATGTTAATCCTCCACCCAACATGAATAATGGTCGTAACAACCCAGATCTCACACGATATGAGTGTTCATATAATCAATTTATGTCGTGCAAACCTATAGACTTTAGTGGTACTGAAGGACCAAACGGAATGGTAAAATGGATCAAAAAGATTTAGTCTGTCATCAATATCAGCAACTGTCCACCGGACTGTATAGTCAAATATGCTACTTATATATTCGTAGACCATGCCTTAATATGGTTGAATACCCTTGTACAAACACAGGGATAAAAATCAATTAACCGTATGACTAAGGAAGGACTTAAAACACTGGGCAGAACTTAAAACCCTCGTGTTGGAACATTTTTGCCCAAGGAAGGAAATACAGAGATTGGAACATGAACTCTGAAATTTGGAAATGAAAGGTGCCAGTCACTTGGGATACACCAACAATTTTAATGAATTGGGTCGTCTACTGCTATGGTTAGTTACCCCGGAACCTAAGCTTATCGAGCGCTACACTTGGGGATTAACCACAAAACTGAGAAGCATAGTTAAATCGGTAGCCCATCCAACTGTTGAAAGTGTTGTGTCATAAGTCTGCATTGTTACATTTAACCTCACAAGGAGCGGTGTAGTTAGAATGCCAGGGGATTTGTTAGGTACCAATTGGAATGATTATTGATCTAGGATACGGGGGAAACTACAGAATAAACAAGCATGTCCTGCAACCCAAAGTTATGCCATGACGAGTCCTGATATGAAACAAGATGGGTATAAAGTACCTTGGCGGAAGTGTGGAAGATGTAATTATCATCACATAGGTGAATGTCGACAAGTCGTGTACCAGAAATGTGGAAAGATTGGGCACTATACCCCCAATTGTAGAACATTTACAAACAATATAACCAACCATCCCAGGCAACCCAACACCGTGCATCCACAACCACCTTGACCCTAACCAACCCGTATAGCAAACCCCATCCACAATGAACCATCATATGGAACACTTTAGAAGATGTTGCTCCAAATTGAACCAAGGTGCCGTAGGGAGACAAAATCAAGGGCAAGCATCGTCTTCCAATTCAGCTAGGGGACACACTTTTGTGTTTGGATAGGGTGAAGCGCGACAACATCCCAATGTAGTGACAGGTACATTCCTAGTTAACGATCGATATGCTTCAGTTTTTTTTTATACGAGCGGCGATAGAAGTTTTGTTTCCACAAACTTTCTACTTTTGGGAATATATTGGTTAGAGGTTTAATATATCCTTATACTATAGAAATTGCTAATGGTAAGTCAACGGATGTTAACCAAATAGTTAGAAGTTGTCCTATTTGGAAATATTTATGCCAAGGATGTGTCGCCTATTTGGAAAATGTAACAATTAATAACCCCGATGGAAAACGTATAAAAGGTATCCCAATGGTACATCAAATATTTTGATGTTTTTCCCGATGAATTGCTTGGATTATAACCGACCCGACAAGTCGAATTTCGAATTGACCTGATACTAGGAGCAGCCCCATTTCTAAAGTTCCTTATAGACTTGCACCTTCTAAAATGCAAGAATTATCTTGTCAATTGCAAGAAGTATTCGATAAGGGTTGTTTTATGCATCCTAGCTATTCACCTTGTGGAGCACCAGTGTTGTTTGTGAAAAAGAAGGATGTAAGTTTTCGAATGTGTATTGATTATCTTGAATTGAAAAAAGTGACTATTAAAAAATAGGTATCCCCTTCCTCGAATAGATGACTTGATTGTCTCGCATCAAATTAATTTATTAGAATAATTATATCATTAAAATAATTTTTACTCCTAAACAAACCTCATGCACTCTCCTGATTATCTCTCATCACATTAATTTATGTCGACTCATGAAATTTACACAACTTATCCTCCATCTTATGCATTGTCGTGGGATTTCAAAAGAAATAAACATTTCAAGAAAGGAGTTACAAGTCTCTTCATGGGCAACAGAGCAAAAGGTTGATGTCGAAGCCCAAGGAGACTATGTTTTAAAGCTTCCAAATGGCTTGGAAGTTGTTTTGAAAAACATTTTGTATGCTCCTAGTTTTACTAGGAACATTATCTCCGTTTCTCTTTTAAGACAATATGGTTATGATTTCAAATTTGTGGACAATGGTATTTGTGCTTTCATGAATAATGTCTTTTATTTAAAGCAATGCCGTCTAATGACATTTATGAATTATTTCTTGATAACACATCCTTTTATAACAAGTTGTACCAAGAAAATCAAAGTGGATTTGAGTAAGACTTATCTTTGGCATTGTCGCCTTGGTCACATAAACAAAGATCGCATACATATACTTCAAAAGAATGGTCTTTTGGAAACAAATGAAGATGATTCGTTTGATAAGTGTGAATCTTGTTTACAAGGGAAGATGACCAAGGAACCCTTTAGTGGAATTAATGAAAGGGCAAAATACTTATTAGGTATCATACATTCGGATGTATGTAGTCCTTTTAAGGCAATGAAAAGGAATGGTGAAAGATACTTCATTACCTTTATCGACGATTATCGTCATTATGGGTATGTGTACTTGTTAAGACACAAAGATGAAGCTTTTGAAATGTTCAAAGTCTTCCAAAATGAAGTAGAAAATCAACTCAATAAAACCATCAAGTACTTCGTTGGGATAGAGGAGGTGAATACCTTAGTGATGCTTTTCAAGATCATCTTAGGAGTTGTGGTATCATCTTATAACTCACTTACCCAGAACACCACAACATAATGGTGTGTCAGAAAGGAGGTATCAAACTCTATTGGATATGATTCGATCTACGATGGCTAGAAGCACATTGCCTCTATCATATTGGGGTTTCACATTGCTCTCCGCAACCCGTATTCTAAATATGGCCCCAACCAAGAAAGTGGATAAGACACCTTTTCAAATATGGCATGGAAGGGTTCCATCATTATCATATTTAAAGGTATGGGGTTGTGAGGCTTATGTTAAGCACAACACCAAAATGAAACTAGAAATCCAATCCACTAAGTGTATCTTTGTAGGATATCCCAAAGACTGTATGGGACATTATTTCTACAACCCAACCAAGAAAAAGGTGTTCATATGCTCGAAAGGCCGAGTTCTTGGAAACTAAGTTCCTTATGGAAGGAACTAGTAGAACGGTGGAACTCAAGGAAGA